>NW_025781113.1:0-45764 GCF_021130785.1 Homalodisca vitripennis | reverse complement strand
AATATTGTGACCTATGAATTTATCAACACTATATGATGATAATTTAACAAGAAAAGGCCTCTAGTTCAAGGTCTACTTTCTTACCCTTTCCTTTTACATATTTAAATAGCAACCTTAGTAATTTAATCAGATAGAAAATAACCAATTAATTTCTGAAGTTAAATAAACAAAAAACCTATAGGCAATACTCTTTTTATTGGCTCTTTGTTTGATTATTAACTGTGCTCATGCCATAACTTTAGTCTTTTAAGTTGACAAAATACTCTTCAGACTTGCTAAGTAACTTTAAAATATAACTTTTTGTCGTGAACACCCCTTTGTAATGATGAATGCCAACTTGGAATTATTCTCTAAAATTTAAATTCAACTAGAAAAACTGCATTGAAGGACACGGGAAACGAACTGCACTATCTAACATATAACTTAGATATGTTATATGGGAGCTAATACAAATGTTCTGCTTGTTTTAGCTTGTCCTTGATATTTTTGACTGCTAAATATTGTGCTTCTATATGACTTCACACAGTGCTCACATCAGAAATTTTCATGTTGGACTTATTATGATCATGAGAACAATTATAATGGTAATGTCTTGCCAACTTACTTTCCTGGCTCCCAATAATGTGTAATACCGCTCTTCCTGAGTTCTAATGCAGAGATGTTCTTTTAAGAGAATCTCAAAAGCCACTGATGAGAGATAATTCACAGAAGTAACAATCATTGAAATATTGGTTGAACACGTCAGCAACCAATCTGTATTGCTCTATCTTGCAGGGTCCTCTAACATACAGATATAACTAATAGATTGTTTTGCAGGTAACATCTTTCCTGCTTGAAGCCAACAGAAGGAATGGACAGTACTAAATACATTTCACTGCATGGATGAATAAAGTGTATGAAAAGCTAAGTAGAGTCGTGACTTATGACACAACAAATCAATGTTCCTTGTGTATTTTTGTGGAAGAATTGTCAAGACTCTATATAGTCAGTACAGAGGCTCCAAACTGGCTAAACTGAGTGAGGGAAGATATTTTTTTTATTTTCCTTTAATATGATACTGATAGTAATATACTGATGAGAGAAGAATTGAAGTTTAAATGATAAGAATGGGTTTGATCGTTGTGTCAAACCGACATCATTATATGTGGAGATAATTGATCACATATGCCATAAAATTACCAATCTTCATGATATTCCATGAGAGAAAATTCACTTATGTTCAGAGAGACCACCTTTCCAGTACCTCTTTATTACTCAGAATGAATTTCTTGCCCAAAACAAACGTATGTGGATTCTATGAAGGGTTTAAGGACAAAATTACATTTTTTCATATATTGATTCAACTAAAGTAGTTCCTTAATGATTGCACACATTTTCTTAACAGTATCAGCATTACCAACCTCCCGCTGGGAGTGTTGAGCCAGAGCCATGTCCAACTCAATGATGCAACTGAGGCGGCTGTACCGACTGACCACCTGATGGCGGTAGGTACCCAGGTGTACCATCTCAAACACCTGCACCGGTAGTGGCAGCAGGTCAGGGCGTTGGAGCAGCGTCTCGCGTTGACCTGGCACTGAGCATGCTGAGTCCACCGGTGGCACTACCATCAGTAGAGAGACCTCAGGCGAGATCTCCACCGCCTCGAGATCATACAACCTGCGTCACACAGAACACTAACTTGAGCTGACGTGATGGAAGTGTTTGCTTGTTGTTAACTTAGAGATTGTGGAGTGAACTCACCAACCACTCAAGTATGAATGAATGAATGAAAATACTTCTTCATTGAGATGAAAATTTGGAGATGATAAGTGGTCCATCCTTTCATTTAACTTCACAATTCAAAATATAACTAAAATTATTTTAGAAAAAATATGAAGTATAAAATGTATAGGCTTGTCCTTCTTATCTGCAGGAGGGATGGTGGCAGGAAAATGGAAATGGAGTGGTAAATCTCAGAGGAACATCTTATCCAAAAATTTGTCTGTAAGTCTTTCTCGCACCATTTTACATAATCAGTGATTATACAAACAGCCATGTTTATTTACTCACGATAAACACAAGAAAACGTTTACAACCAAGGCAACCGGAAACGGAAATGTGAGATTACAACTTGTATTACTACACAAACAGAAATAGAATGAGCTGATAACTTGGAACAACTGATTGAATACTGTCATATGGCCTGAATACCGTCAATTGGGTCTGAAAGAAATAAATAAAAGAGCAACTGCGATAGATCGCAGCCACTAGAGTGGGTACGATGAAAACTACTTGAAACAGTTTCTTATTTATTTCACTAGATCGCATTCGTATTCAAAAGAGAGATTATTCATCACGAAACATTATTATGACAATTGTTTGGTGTCATAGCACTTCACGCACGGTTATCGTTATTACTGCAGGAGGAACGTAGGGCGCTCCCGAATCCGTAGCGGGATTACTAGTCAATGGTTGATAACATAGCAATAAATGAATCTATCTTTAATAATAATGATAATAATAGAAATACAAAAATAAATGCTTTCAACCTGTGACTATAATGGTTGTTTCAAAGAGATAAAAATGATTTCAGACAAGTGTTTCCCCCGAATAACCCTTAATTGACTGTAGGCTATAACTTTGGTATAAACCAGCCGGAAGTACAAGTAGTAAGATAAACAGCTGATACTCGTGTTACCTGTGTACAGTTGCTTCCTCAGCTGAGACTTCCATATACGTGAAGAGTCGCCGTGCTGTCGCTGCCACTTGTTCTACAAAAGACTTTTGGTGTTCAGATACAGCCCCTCCTACCAGAGCTCGCCACTCTTCTCTGGAACCATAGTGAAACATTTTTTTAAGCATATATTACTCACTAAAACACGGACTATAAACTATGATATTAGCTTGTTCTGATACAGCCCCTCCTACCAATTGTATTTGTCAAACACATACCACTCACACTTATGCTCCTGATAGAATAAAGTATATTTCTCTCCTACCATAAATAAAACCAACTATTGCGCTGAATACCCAATACACAAAACTACAACCAACTTACAATTGAACTTGACTCTATGACCACACACTTGCGACTATTTCACGAGAGCATCCTGGTTACTGATCTATCCTGCTCAAGAATTGGCCAGTGTAATTGAATTGGAAAACTTGGTCCACTCACTCACTCTCTTGCAAATGGACTAAGAGCAGGATTGTGGCTCAAAAAAATGATGAATCAGCTTTTTCAAAATCACATGCTTCACACAATTTCCACTGAAAATAGCATTCCTGCTCTTATTTAACCCATTAGCCAGTCAATATTCCGGCATCTAACCTCCTTGTAGACATGCAATTAAATATGCAAAAATGCAAGGGTTTACCAACACACCAAAAATTCAATTTTGTTACTATATGGTTGATTGAGGTATTGTTTTTTAGCTAATGAAGCAGGTGATAATATAATGTAATTTATACACATCTGAAGTATATAAGATTTTTTCATTTCCAGAATAATGTTTTGTAAATTTTGAAAACAAGAATTGTTTTGTACAAAACAAGTTACAATCCATGATATTAAATTTGGTATAGCTTTATAGAAAATTTAATTATTTAACCCTTCCAACGCGGCTAACGCCTATAAACGCGGAATTGCCAATGCTTTAAACGCGGATAACGTCTACAAACGCAAAAGCATTACTTTCGAAATGGCAAAGAATTAGTTGTTAAAACTTCCGTAAGAGAGCAGGTCGATGTTCTTTTCGACTGTCGGGACTAGACAAAACGCTTTGTCACCGTTGGTGGACGTTGTAACGGTATCTACTCGGGTTGAAAGCAATTGCCGCCATTTTTTGTATGGCCTGTGACGCAGCATACGCCTACAGACACGTTCGTTTCATTCAGCTGTTTAACTACGTGTGTGTTGGTCGTTAATAAAATTCTCAAAAATATGTAATATTACATGTTTATTATTTTTTCTTATAAAGGTAATACTAAGGAATATGAAACTAAAATTAGCATTGGGAAGTTTAAAAAAAATATTTTTTTTATGTCTTAGCGTTTGACAGTAATTTAAATTAGCGCTTTAAGGGTTAAGTTTTATTTAATTAATTTATCCTAATTCTTATCTTAATCCAGATTCCAGGAGTCAAGTCTGAGACAGCGTCAGATACCCTATGCTGCAATAAAAGGAAGGTGAACAGTGCTAAATTCAATATTCGAATTGAAACAATCCTTCCTTCCACGGCTGCATTTCTTGTCTGTTTTCATCTTTCTATTTCTATTAAAGAATACTGTACAGACATTCAGTTTATATCAAATGAGTCTATTATACAGTTTAGATTTCTCACACATTGTCATCTGCTTACTTTTGGTTTGGTTTTGGAAATTATTACTTAATAATTTATTTCCCTAAGGAAAGTTTGTTATTAATAATTAAATTATTTCAAACAAAGTTGACCCAATACAACTGTAATGTATAATTGTATTTTTCCACTCATTTGTAACAAAACATGTTGATTGGGTGCTGAGGAGGTAAAATTATATGTTTTTAACACTGAGACAACTTACGCAGTGACGTGGGGATTATCCCTGATCTTGCAGTGAGGCGGGACATTGGGTGACTTAGCCGGTACCAGCACTTGCAGCAGGTCAACACAACTTCTCATTTTCAAGTAGGCCAAGTACAGCCCCCTTGGTAGCCTGATGCTGCTCACTTGATGGTAAGTGATCTGCTCCTGCATCATTAAACAAATACAAGCTCAATAACAATGGTACAGCACTTGCAACAGTTTAACACAACTTCTCATCTTCAAGTAGGCCAAGTACAGCCCCCTTGGTAGCCTGATGCTGTTCACCTGATGGTAGGACTCTCTGAATTCTGCCTTAGTGTAATATATACATTCTAAAGCTGCAAAATGTTAGTTGCTAATTTACTGCAATTTTTCATAAATTTATTCCCTTCCCAAAAAAATGGACGTTGGTACTATATGAATAAACAATCACTCCTAATTCTTTCAAAAGGGTATTTACACACCTTCAGAAATAATAACTGTTTCTGGCCAGAAGTAGCCTAATATATAAATATAAATATATATATGTATATTTGACATAAATACTGTTCCCTAAGAATATGTATATAAATAATCTTGCATTTGTCTCAAGAAGGTCACCAACCTGAATAGTGGACATCAGGATCTCACTGATGTTGGCATCAGGTGAGGGAGGTGCTCGTTTGCTGAGTTTACCGAGGGGTAACCAGCGCGAGTTGAGGACAGAGATAGACTTAGGTGAGTGAGTGTAGTTGACCGTGCATATGACTATTGTGCCCTCTGAGTCTCTCAGAGGTTTGTGATACAGCTGGCCGAGGTCTTGAATACTGAGGGCAGTCTATGACAACAATAGATAAAGTTAGGTTAGTTTACAACATATTAATTTAGTCTATTTGCATACACAATTTGTGTTACATGGGTAGTTTTAAAAGCTACAACCAATTAATAATACATGCAATTAGTGGATTTTTATGGGCACTTCACTTCACCAGTTAAATTCCATCTTATTAAATATGTTTATAATGATAAACATATTTAATAAGATGGAATTTAACTGGTGAAGTGAAGTGCCCATAAAAATCCACTAATCATGCAAATAAAATAATGATAAAATCAGAATACAGTGGGATCACAGATCCATCAATACGTAGCCAGAAAAAAATTTGGAGGGGGGGGTTGAGACCACTAATATTTTCCCGTAATGGACAGAGAGTAAGGCCCCATTTTGTTCCTTTAAAAAGTTCTTGACCTGTTTCTTTGTTGAGAACAATCTTTAAGCAGTACATGTCAGTAATACTTAATGATTTAAATAATAATAATCGTTTACTAAAAAAGTAATTGAAAGAATTAAAAATTTGGGGGGTCCAGATCCTTTGGACCCCCTTGCTGGTTACGTCCTTGCATCAAATAATATTCTGTGATCAACTGACATTTCACTAGTAAAATACTGTCATGAGAGTGGCTTGTACAATTCAGGTATATTATTTCAAATCACTATATCTTAGTTTTCCAAATAAAATTAAAACTCTCATACTCAATTTGTTAATGTATTTTATTTCATATTATAGCCATTTAAACAACTTAAAATATGTATTCTTTGTTGTGGATATGTTACTATTCTTTGTGTGATTCTCCACAGAATTTTGTGGTTAATTCTAGTTATATTTTGTTCTTGGATTTAAAATGTAACACCAAAGGTTAAATTTTGGAATTTGATAATGTTTTTGTGATTAGCAAAATTAGCAGTATGAGAGTTTGTCTTTTCTCTTCTCATATATTTCTTCACGTGAGCTTGACAAACTGTTAGTCTTTTGCTCATGTTGTTTTCAAAGTAGTTACATTTTTTATTCCCTGCACCCAGTTCAGCAATATTCTCTTACACAAAATATTTAAAAATATTAATACAATCACTCATAACAAATTCAAGTTCCATTTTGGATATTGTTTTTATCATATGCATTTTCTTTTGAATTATAACACTTTTTATACACTTCAAAAAATACATGCTACAATTTCCATATATGCAATCTCCACATATTGTAATCTAAATTAATATATTCTAAGAGACAGTTATTTAAACAAGTCTGAGGATTTTTTCAAGAAGATTTTTTGCATTGATGGAAAATCACAAATAATAAAAAAGTAAGCAAATTGCCTTCACATTATCTGTTGCATCCAGAGAGTGGGTGATATCTCTCATATGGTAATAATGCTTTTGTAAGTGTATTTATAGCTTTATAAGCTTTAGAGAGAATCACCTTCAAGCTTCCAGCATTGTTCTTGAAGATTGGTTAGGCCCAATTCCTTTTCAGCAATTTATTGTCTCCTCAGACATGTTATAATAACGATTTAAACAGTTTTTTACTACGTTGGAGAATTAATTTATAGTAGGAGGTAATTACAATATGAAACACCAAGGATTGGCCACTCCTAGAGGACACCAACTATTAAAAGTTCTAAGTAATAATCATTACAATCATCTTTCTACTGGGTGAACCTACATACTGGCCTACTGATCTGCGGAAAATTTTTGATTTGTTAGATGTTTTGTTACAAAAGAATCAAAACTACACAGATATCAAATCCTGACTTGATCAGTCTTTTGATAATTCGCTGATTATGCTTAATTTAAGCACAGAAGTATTTTTAAAAAGTCAAGTGAAATGTTATAACAAATTTACTAACTGGGTTTGATTTCATGATTCATTAAATGGAAATTGAATTCGAATATTTTGTTGAAAAGTGTTGAGGATTTATAAAATGCAACCAACTACTTTATTGATGTGTGCAATGTTCTGCCAAAGTGGCTACACCCTTACACTGTTTTTCAAAAGTTGGCAAGATAGAGTTATATTACCCTAACTACATCAAGTAAAAAATCTCTGAGAAAAGAAGATTAAGAAGAATATGGCAAAACAGTAGAAATCCAAATGATAAGGCAAATTACAAGGCAGCTCAACATCTGAAAATTTAAATAAAAGTTTTAACATTCAGACAAATTTGGATAAGTTGTTAATATTCAAATAAAAGTAATATAATACAGTGTGAATTTTGGTAAATTTACTAGATAAGAACCTAATGATTCAAGTAGAAAACAATAATTTAGCGAAGGTTAAGCTCATATGGTTGTTTAGATTTTAATATAAGTTGATATGCCAATTCATAATTCCTTACTTAAAATTGTTTCAAGAGATATTTTCACAAGGTTTAATTTTGTTCATAGCTTTGAATTCATAGGAATCTTCAAAGCCTTTGTTATGGTGAATTGCATGTAAGGCTACTGTCTTATTTTCATCTTTGTGATTTATTGAAAAACTGTGGCCAGTCATTCTTACCCGCAGAGAATTTGAGGTTTGGCCAATATAGTCCATGGGACAAAACCCACAGGTTAGCTGGTAAATTGCATTTTTTGAAGTACAGCACAGTTTATCAGCTATCGGATAAGTTTTTTCAGTGACAAAACTTTTGAATTGATTGGTTTTATTCATAATTTTGCAAATACCACAACATGGTTTGATATAATAGATTTGGTCAAATACCTCACCAATTGAATATGTTTTTCTTTGTGTTCAATAAAGACATTTTTTACTTAATTTCATGGTTATTACATGATTCAAGCCAAAAGATCAATTTTGAGAAATTTCTTAACATAAATTTTGGGCCTTACAAGTATATTCTTCAAATTTTGAGGTTTCTTATATGTATATTTTTTTAACTACAATAGATAGAAGTGTTACCTGCATCTGGGCAGCAGCTTGGAGCAGCTTTATCCTGAAATGGACGGCAGACGAACTGAGTGACTTCTCCATGTCTTGACGCAGCCACTTGACATCGTCCCATGTACAGGCAACCTGCCACATTTCATTGACAATTAATCACAAGGTAGGAGTATGCTACATTATGTGGATTATGCAGAAAAAATGAAATCAGAACACTTTATTCATGTACTTAGAGTACAGAATTGGCGTCAAGTAGTTAACAAAATTAAACATAATACAATAAAATGGTAGAGTCAATATATTTCTTGTTAGAAGTCAGTAGGGGATGTTCTCCAGTTCAAGAACTCTTCTATGGTGTAGAATGGTCTATCCAATAACCATGAGGTGAGTCATCTTCTGATATTATATGTTTTTCTCTTGCTGTAGTACATAGCAAATAAAGTGTACATATAGATATTTGCAAAGAAAGTGCACAAGAACCAATGTGACTGTTTAGAGTAGGGGTTCCCAACTTCCAGATTATGTCCCAGATTGTCTAACTTCTCCAATGTCAGATCAGGTTTAAAAAAGGAGGAAAGTACCGATCAGAAATGTTCGATCTATATTATTACGATACTAACAGGTTGTTACAGTTAGTAACCAAGGCGCGTGGAATAGGAGGTGGGCCGGACAGACGGCTCCCCCACCTCTACCGCCGTGCTGTGACGTAGTTGCAGTCCCAGACGCTGCAGTCCTGGTCCCCGCATTTCAAACACTTCAGTCTCTTCTCGTAGCTTCGCTAACTCAACACAGTAACCCGGGCACATGGCCTTATCTGTATTATCATAGGCAGTTGCAATAAAAATATGCAAGTTAGTAATTAATAAGTACTTTATATTTTCATATTATGGCTATTTACAAAATTACAAGAAAACATTACATCGTACTTCGCTGTTAAACTAATATCAAGGCTGGATCATGAATCAAGAATCTTTATTTTGTCGTTTGATATAATACATATGTATTGACAAAAGTCATATTACAGCTTGAATTAGCTACAGTCAATTTTTTCTTCAACAATTTATGACATAAAAATTATAAATATTTGAATATATCATTAGCTAACAGGCATGGGTTTTTAAGTTTTACTAGGCTATAACAAATAAATAAATAAATATTGCACATAAAAATAGATATTTCACATAAAAGTAACATACATAAGAATAAATAATCACAGACAAAATAGCATAAAAAACACTGAAGTCAAATAACAAATAAAACTGCACATAAAAGTTTTACATACAACCATATACAACAATATTGCACCAGCTCAGAAATTTAAATGTTTCTCAAGTATTAGCTACAGTCCATTTTTTCTTCAATAATTTATGAAATAATAATTATAAATATTTAAATTTATCATTAGCTGACAGGCATGGGTTTTAAGTTTTACTAGGCGATAACAAATAAATAAATATTGCACATAAAAATAGATATTTCACATAAAAGTAACATACATAAGAATAAATTTATCACAGACAAAATAGCATAAAAACACTGAAGTCAAATAACAAATAAAACTGCACATAAAAGTTTACATACAACATATACAACAATATTGCACCAGCTCAGAAATTTAAATGTTTCTCAAGTATTAGCTACAGTCCATTTTTTCTTCAATAATTTTATGACATAAAAATTATAAATATTTGAATTATATCATTAGCTGACAGGCATGGGTTTTAAGTTTTACTAGGCGATAACAAATAAATAAATATTGCACATAAAAATAGATATTTCACATAAAAGTAACATACATAAGAATAAATTATCACAGACAAAATAGCATAAAAACACTGAATTCAAATAAACAAATAAAAACTGCACATAAAAGTTTAAATACAACATATACAAACAATATTGCACCAGCTCAGAAATTTAAATGTTTCTCAAGTATCAATATCCGTTTAAGGCAAGTTTGTAATGAAAATGTTTCTAATCCATCCGTCTTCAAAAGTAAAGGAATTTGGAGTCCCTGAAAATAAACAGATAATTGAAGTATAATAATAACTTTGCATTATGAATATGGTTGTGTAATAATTAGTGTTAACATCACAATAGTGGGTATCAAACTAAAACCATCTATTCAAATTTCATATTTTAAAAAGAAAAAAATATTTACTTCTTGCGTTATAATGGAATTTTTAATACAATTTAACAATTACCAGTATATTTACATACGAAATACAATATTCTAATACAAAGTGTAACTAATACAAAACATATAATTACCTGCATTATCGAGTTTCAAGTCTGAAGTTTAGGCAGCTAATTTTTGTAACTTTTTATATTTTTGAACATTTTTTTGATTTAACCTCTGTTTATTTAAATATTTCACCCTCATCGCTATTCTTCTTCTGGCAAATATCTCAATTATTTCGTCCGGTATTTCACAGACTAATTCTTTTAACTTCTTTTTTTAATTTTTGTTTAAACACCAGGTATGTTGGGAATATTTTCGCCAGCGAATGCTATGAATACTTTTTCCATTTCAATAATCTTTTTTTGAAAGTCTAATGTCGCTTCTGTTAGTCCTCCAGCAGACAACTCACTAACCCATGACCCCTCATTGCTTCTTTTATATGTAAAATGGCCTAAATCAGGATACTTGTTTTTTAAACTTTCTAGCCATTCCACCCACTTATATAACTAAGGCCATCAGTAGATAGTTCTTTCTGATATTGGTATGTCTACACTTGAAGGTCCGGGTGTATCATGGATTTGCGGTGTCGCTACGTTGACAAACCTTTCATCTGTCTCACAATTAGGTTCCTCTTCCACTTCCATGTCATTGTCACTTTCAGTTTCTGGAGCACTCACTTTTTCACTACAACACAGGATTTCTTTAAAAACCTTCCCAACAATAAACTCATCGTCCGTTTGCTGGGTATTGCAATTGCGTCTTAAAGTTTCATTTTTTTCCAACGATAAGTAACCTCATACGGTAAAGAAACTCCAGAGGAGTTGGATGATCATTGCAACCACCACTTCCTCTTACAAGGGAAAAAAAAGTTTTTCCAAACTGTCTTGGTTCAGTTTCGATGTTAGAATATATGATATGTTGAAGATCTTCAAGTCATCAAATAGCAACATTAACGATTTTGTAGACATTATCACGCCTTTCTGGAACAATTTTAGCGTTTTCTTATCGTTTTGAAAAATCGAAGCTTCTTGTTGATTTTTATTTTTTTCAATACAACTCATTCCTCCATTATTTTCACGTACTGTTCTAAAATTTGTTTTTGCTCCTCTAAATGAAGACCGTAGCCCACACATTAAATTTAAACTTGCGTTGGGCACCCCTACTATTCATTACATCAAACCAATCGTTTGTCAATTTAATAAAATTTGCAGCATTCTTTCGAAGCGCTTCATCACATACGTCATAGCGTCGCAATGCACAAGCCGTTGTGTTCGACATCAGCTGGGCAGCTAACTGGACATTCTGTCTTTGAAATTTCTCGCAGTTGACATGTTTTTTGGTTAATTTATGACATGACGATATCTCCAGTTTATCTGTGCTCTCTATAAGCTTCCTAACTGGTGCTGGAGATATCATTGTACCATCCGACATAAAAAAAAGCTCCGTCAATGTACCAATTGCGGATCAATTTCAATAGATGAGGAACATCGGCAAAGAAATAAATATTCCTATTAGTTATTTTTGAAAAGTGAACGCTGTTATTGTAGGAGACTTTAAATTCTTTCCACACGCCTAAATTTCCTCCTCCACAGTCAGACACGACAGCAACAACAGTAAATCCAATGGCATAAAGTCTTGATATAATGTGGTCTAAACACGCTTTTGTCATTTTTTGGTCAAATTCAGTGAAAACAGGCTGCTTCCATGAAGCAAATAATGATCTTACCATTATTACTTGAGCCTGTGAATGAGGACCCATTACTTTATCAGCGACTGAATCATATTCAAAAATCGACATGACTTTCATTTCGTCAACTGAAGTACAACTAGCTTCTCCAGGGTATTCATTGTCACTGAGGCTACTTCCATCAATTTAAGTACACCATCGAGTACTCCACTGTGTACGCTAAGTTTTGGACGCCCATTCTTTTAATGTTGTTATACTTGGTAGAGGAACACCCATCTTATTTCGTAGATGAATGTAGCAATCTCTTACTCAGGTATCTTATGGTAAACGCGTTTGTTATATCTTCACAGCTCCATGCCTTTACCTTTTTCTTTTTATTAAGAATTAACTCAATTTGTGTTTTTAGAAAACACACCACTAAGTATGTGATGAACTTCTTTTTGAGACGGTCTGGGTGAATTCATTTTTCAGGTTTTTGTAATCTTGCTCCAGTTTGACGTTCTTTTCATACTGTTCATTCTTACACTTTTCCAAAGCTTCTTTCATTTTGAAGTATTCTAATTTGTAGTCAATATTTTCCTCGGTACCTGTGTTAATAATGGGTCTGCCTGATTCTCCCAATACATTATCACTAGTTTCGTCCACCCTTTGCGATTTTTCAAGAATACTTTTAATCATTTCTTTGGTTTCTCGTTCTTTCAGTCGATCCTTTCTTTCAAACTTCTTCTCGCTTTCCAGAGGCATTAATTTTTATTGATGGCATAACATCTTTTTTAATTAATTTCTTTTTACTTCCCATAATTTCACCACGAATGTTCCTTATAAAATCGTCAGTCTTGAAATGATCTGAGCAAACATACGAAGTATCAGGGGTTAAATTCATCTTTTCTTTTACACCGCTGTATCCAAATATTCCTTACTCTTTCGTCTTTAGGAAAGCGAAAATAAGAAACACCATCGAGCCTTTCTTTGGTTTTGAAGTATGAATTGTTGCATATAGCAACAGCACACCGCATTCCCGGCATTTCACTATTTCACACTATTCACACGTGAATTAGAAACATGTAAGTACATACGTTTACCGACACACAGTCCGCTACCGACACACTATAAACACACTACTTGATTTCACACTATTCACACATGAATTAGAAACATGTAACTACATACCTTCACCGACACAGTCCGCTACCGACACGCTATAGACACACTACCAACACTCGTGTAACTGACTGTTCAACTACTGCTCAAGGCCGGCTACCCGCGCCACGAGGACTGCAGCTACGTCACGCATACCCTACCCCCACCACGCTCCGCCTGTCCGGCCCACCTCCTATTCCACGCGCCTTGGTTAGTAACAACAATTTTGGAGGCTTTACATGTGTATGAGCACTTCTGGTTTGAGTGAATTATACTTCCGACATCAATGTTGGACACCCACACGCACACACACACACACACACACGCACACACACATGCACGCACGCACGCACGCGCGCGTGCACACACACACACACACACACACAGGTCTTAGAAGCCTACTTCAGTTATAAAGCATCTACTTTCCATTATTGTAGTTTACTGTACTTTAAGTCTAAGATATTTCTGGTGCCACAATTGAGTTTGTTTTTTTGCCCTGATCAATATTTTAATGTACAATCAACTTAGTTATTTTTTTGAGTCACAAAACTTACTTTCTACATGTCAACATTGTTATTGGCAGGGTAAATCTACTACCTCTACAGTATTTAATGTAATTGGTTTATCTTTGAATGCTTTTGAAGGAAAAGAGTCAGTTTCTGTTGTTCTGCGTGATCTTGGTAAAGCTTTTGATAGTGTTCCATTTAATATTCTATTAAATAAACTAAAATTCTACGGTATTGAGGATAGCTCTTTAAAAATAATTCAGTATTATCTATCTAATAGGAGTCAATTTGTATCAGTGAAAAATAAATGTTCATCTATAAAACCCATTAAGACAGGTGTGCCTCAAGGCTCCGTTCTAGGACCCTTCTTTCTCTTAGTATATATAAATGATTTGCCTCAAAATTTAAATGTTCATTCGATTATTTATACTGATGACACCACTTTAATGGCCCATCACAACAATCTTAATTATGTAAAATGTATCACTAAACAAGCAGAAGAGCAGGTTCTTTGCTGGTTTTCTTCTAATAAATTATGTTCTAATCTTGAAAAAACACAATACCTAACTCTAAGCCATAAGCAAGAAATTAACATGGAATTTGACAGGCTTCTGGGATTTCATATAGATTATAAGTTACAATGGTCCCTGCATATTGAAACCATTTGTAAAAAAAATGAATAAATTACCTACTATGGAAATTGAAAAATGTTGTAAGCTTGGAATATTTAAGAATGTTATATTTCGTTATGTTTTAATCACATATACCATATGATATACTAGCTTGGGGCCATTCTCCGTGTGTAAATGATATTCTTTTATTACAGAAAAAAGCAGTCAGTAACATTGCAGGAGTGGGTTTGCTTACTCACTGTACGCCACATTTCATTTAACTCAAAATCCCACATTTGTAAATTTGTATGTTTTTCAGGTACTATTATATAAAAAAAATGTACAGAATTTTCTAACTAGAAATTATATTCACCAGTATAATAATAGAGGTGGAGTTAAACCCAATATACTTCCTCAGAGACTGGCTAAAACTGCTACCTCTTTCAAAATAAACTGTATTTATTTTTTTGATAGGTTGCCTGAGAGTGCAAAATATGTTAGTTTTAGACTCTTCAAACATAATACACATTTAAATTTAAAACCCATTTTATACTAAAAGTGCATTTTTGAATTGCAATTTTGATGCGCACTTTAAGCTCTTAACTATGGTGACTAACTAGTTTTAGAAAAGCCCATTAATTTATTGATTTATACGGTTTTATTTAGTATGTATTAGTATATTTTAAATTGTATATTTTTCAAACTGTACATTTTTAATAATAATAATTGTATATGTTATTTATTTTTTAAGTATATTTTAAACCGTAAATTTATAAATGATCAAAGTAACTGACCTAAATTAACTATTATTAATAGTTATTTGTAATAGTTCTCATTGTGCTATAACTACTGATTTTTGCTTTTTTTCAATGTTAAAATGAATTAAGTTTGTGTAAATTAGAAAAATAAGTTGACTTTGCCTATTCAATGTAAAGTTGTTAATGACAATAAATAATATTCTTGATTCTTGATGACATAACATGGACCCGCTGTAAGTCGAAATGCTGGTACAGCCCCATAAAAATATGAAGACAAACACACATACACACTGGCTGTAAGAAAAACCACTCCTACCTTTAATAACCAATGGAAGTCATGGTATATCGATCCAGGATATGTCTCATCAACTTCTATTACTGGTAGGAAATCTTCATTGGTCACCAAAACTTTATCTTCATGGTAAAGCAGGCAGGAGAGGAAGACACCTCTGGAACAAAAAAGTACATTTAAAACTAGGTAGAAATACAAGAAAAATTTGACTTTTACTTTTGCTTGGTCAATAGTCATATCAAGAATTCAAGTACACAATAATACACATTTTCTTCCATTCCCTATGATTAGAGAAAATTAAAGTTTGAACAAACATATATCCATCTTGTTCATCAGAATTTAGAATATGTCAATGAATTAAAATTTCTTGGATTACAAATTTATAAGTGTATAAATGGTAATTTTGATGTGAATGAAGTTTGACATAAGATATTAGTGGTTCAGAACATAACACAGATTTGTGACTGAAATGCTAAAAGGTCTGTTGTCTCTATGTTTAGCTTTTTTTGCTCCAAAGTTTCTTTTTTAATGTTATTTTCTTATACATAAGTAGAAGTATACAAAAATAAATTCCAAATCTACAAAAATTTGTTAGTTTGGAAAAAAGAGGGTATAACATGTTGAGGTGGTAATCATCCATGTACAGTCATTAAGGTAAAAAAATCAGTCTTAATAAGTACTAGAAATAATATCTAACATCTTTAGATTAATGGCTAATTAGCCTTAGACAGGGGAGGTTAGATGATGTGGCTGAGCATCAGTCGACTACCATTTTTCAAACATCTAGTCCAACTGATGTAATTATTAGACTAACTGACAAGTCTTGGAAGTTGATGATAAGCAGAACTGTCAAGTTACTTAAGATTCATTTTAAAAATTAGTGCAATTAATTGAGTAATTATTAGCACATCTTATTGAAAGAGCTATTTAGTAACTACCACAATTTTATATCAATAAAACTCAAAAATGCACATGATAGTCGGATGACCAGCTGAGCACTCAAATTTGGGTAAAACTACACCAATTGAAACATTATTTTTTCCTCATTGTATATCATAAACACATCTCTTGGATAAAAGTCTAAAAAATAATGCTAATGCTACCATTGTACTCACCAAAAACATTTAGACAGACCAAATTCTGTAAAAATGTATCAGTTCGTATTTAAACATTTTTTAAATCAGGGGTCCCAAAACTAATATTCTCAATGAATGTTAAAATTTAATTAGATGTTTAGACCATCACAATTCTTTCTCCTAATACTATATATGAGGAAGAAAATAACATTTTAAGGATGAGCTTTATGAAAATATAACATTGATTTACTTTAAAAATGTAATTATATAACTTGCTGAATTAAAGTTGTTCTAAATCACTTAAACTAAATTAATTTCTGCCTTTTTTCCTTGCAAATTTTTAACTTTAATTGGAGAAAGAAATACATACAGTAAAACCATTATTTAATAACCAACTGATGTTACTTCAAGACCAATGTTGAAGCTGGGTGAAAGAGAAGAGTAAATAGGCTTAACTTTCTGAAAGAAGAGACGCAATTAAACTTGGAGCAAAGTCTAATTAAACAATTAATTACATTTGGTGAATGAAGACTCAAGCCGGTTATAAAGCGCCAACGATAGAACGATCCCAGTAATATTCTGACCTTCATCAGTCTCTCTCTATTCTTGGAAGTTGTAAAAATTTAAAGTTGTTTCAAATGCTGAATTAATGTCTTACTCCACTGCCTGGCTAAGTTAACTCTATTAATGTCTGGGACTTTATGACATAATGCCTTCCTTGTTTGTAAATTGAAGAGCAAGTTTTTCTCTGCCAGTTCATTATCTTTGACTCTTTGTCATGGTCAAATAAAAATATCTGAACTTCGTTATATCTTTTTATTTTCTCCCCCATACATGGTATTAGCCCAGGAGCCAAGAACTTATTTTCATAGCATAAAAAATGCAGCCTAGTTTTACATGGTATCAGGAAATTTACCCTAAGAAATAAATTGATCACTGGTTATATTTGAAGGGGTTGAAATGTGAGGGTATTAAAAGGTTAAAAATACTGTGATACATATTTTGGATAATGAAGACTGAATGCCATATTCAGCCAAATATTTTCTATTTATCTAGTTGGCTAATGTTGATAAAGTATTATTTACACATTGAAGGTTGTTTAAAAATAATACACATAATATTGTATCAGTTAAATCTTCCAATTATTTTAATTTTTCACATTAATTTTATTATTATCATTATTAATACCAAGTTTTCTACCTCATAATTTTATTGGAATAGGGTTATAAATTGCAGGTACTTTTCTTTTTTTATTTATAACTATGAGAGATCAAACACAGATATATAACTGCCTCAAATCTTGGTGACATATCCTGCAGGTAAATAGATTATAACACTGATCAAGAACAAAACTCAGAGAAACAAATAAAACCATAGCAAAAAGATATGCTTACCTTCTGAGGTGTTTCTGGAACTTGCTTGCTGCAGTGAAGAGCTGTTTGATCGTTGTCTTCTTGCGCCTCTGTCCCACAGGCGTTTCACCTGGTCCAGGGTCTCCTAGTCCCTTCAGGTCAGGCCTACCACTACGCACCTCTGCAAACAGTCGATCCAGTAGTGCCAAACCGGCAGGTGGCAGACGCTCCTCTCTGCCTGTCACATCTCGCCAACCTATGAAAAATTCTTACATTACATCTCAGTTTAAAAATTATTAGTTCAAGTTATGATTACCACATATTTACAACATATTTTACTTTGTTCAGCTAAATTTAGGAAGGTTACGTATTCCTTTGCCAATGTTTAAATAAATGGTTGCAGGGATGTTAATATAACACTTGAGGGATGTTTGTTTGGAGAATTTTGGTGGTTGCCCTTAAGGGAAAACAACTTTAAAAAACGTTTTAGTTTATATATTTTTATACTTATTATTTGTTCTTTTATACTGATAAATGACAAAAATTAGAAAATACCTCAAGCGTAATCCTTCAATATTTTTTACAAATTTAGCAGTTTTAATCTTATCCAGAAATATTTATTTTCTTCTTTTAAAAGATAATTTTTACAGAAAGCAACAGGAGACTAGGATTAAATTAAAGTGTGTAAAAATTGACTAGGTGTATTATATACATCTAAACCATCAAATCCTTTAATTCATTTACATCACTCAGGAAGATAATTTGTCAATTCCAGATCCAATTCCAGAGGTGTTTTTGGCTGTATTATTGATAGCTTTATGTTTCAACAGTTTTATGCTTCAAATATAAATTTAGATTTTTTTATTGGTTATTTTGCCTAATAGTATTCCATGTCACTTTAATTTGTTGCTTTAGATTCCAACGAGAGGTTTTGAATATTCTGTTTATATTTTATGTATTATACGTTAAGTTCACATAAATTTAATAATCAATCGTTCTTACATTAATCAATTTTAAATAAATGACGGGTTGTTTATTAGATTAGTGCTATGTATTGTACTAACATCTTCCCATCATTTCCCACCCCTTTCCCCATTTGTTAACGTTTAAGATGCTCATAATACTCACTGGAGGGAATGACACAATCAGGCTGACTTGCCCGGAACTGGGAATATCCCCTAATGTTCCCACATGCCGCCCGGAAGTAGTAACACTGCCCGTGAGTTAGTCCGTCCACTGTCACCTCCATCTGCTTCATATCCAAAATTTCACGGTGACCGGAGACAGTACGAAAGTCTGGTTCTGAACTCCACTCCACTAAAACATGGTACAACAAAAAATTCGACCAAACATTCCAATATTCATAGACAGGTTTTAGTCATTTTCACTGAAACACAACATGCTTTTGCCACCATAGCCTCCTTTTTTTCTTTTATCTGATATCAAAAGCATAATTAGATTATTATTCACACTGTGCTCATATCTTGATAACAACATTGGTAATATACTGGCTCCATCAATGGTATAGATTTAAATCTTTTTTTTTGAGGTCTTCATATAAAAATGTCCTTGGGAATCACCCAACTGATATAACGTCTACTTTTATTCTAAATTCATTTTTAAGTTAGTTTTTTTTTTCTGTAAACATCATACTATGTAAAATTATACAGCCTTTGTAGTATGCTTAAAAATGTGAAATGGGAACCATTCTTAAAGTTGTATAAGTCTGAACAAAAAATATAATAGGAATTTGCACTCAGCTTTTATACTTTAATTATGAAAATCAGACTTTCACAACAAAGTTAATTGATTATTTCAAATGACTATCTAGAGTTGATAGATCATCATGATCTATTACAATTTCTTATCGGTAGAAGAGAATATTATATGATAAGACATGGCTCACTCCTTACCAGTTCCTATGCTTATAGCTTACTGAAAGAACTATTGCTCAATTTTGAAAAATATACTGAAATAGTTTTGCTGCAAATGACAGGTTTTTTGCAGATAATGTATCTAAGCCTGTTTGGTGAGTCATGTACTGTATATGTAAAACAAACTTGTAACATTTTGAACTGTGAAATTGAATATATCAAATTATAAGCTTATTATGGAAAATTTCAAACACTGCACTAATAATTTGAATCATCTTGATAAAATGCCAAAACAATTGATTAAACATTTTCCCATTAGCTTCGTATTCAGAAAAATAAAAGTAATATGTCTTTAAAATTTGCAAAATAATACCTGTCAAAACTGATCTTCTCATAAATGAGTCTTAAATCCAAATTTTGTCCTTAATTTATGAAAAACTCACTACAGAATTACAGAAAATTCTTAAATAATGTACATTTATATCTTATTTAATTACAAGGAAAAATTTCAATTCATATTAAAGTATGAATAATATTGAATTAGATTTATTTTTATAATAAATAATAATCTATAATAATAATTAACCAAATAAACAACAAGGAAAACAATCAACACTAGTCACAAAGTGAATTGATTGTTTTTTAAGATTCGTAACACTTTTTCATGATTTCAGTATATTAAGTGGTGTGTCCATTTGGTTCAGAAAAGAAGAGTCAATGATTCATGCTGTTTTTCATTCAATAGAATCAGTTGTACAGTTGATTGACAGGAGAGATTACGTTAGATCTCCTGTGCTGGGTGAACTTTTCAAACAATTTGATTTTGTTGATTGTGACCTCTTTTAATACAATCTAGATTATTATAATAGCGTAATATTATTATGAAATGATTAGCTCAGCCTAATTTTTATAATGAAGCAAAGGCTCCTTTAACCTATTATTGGAATATTACTCATCATTGCTCATGGGAAGTTAATACCCAGGGATCAATAATACTGGGGCACATTTATTTCATATATAAAAAACTACACCTAAATGTCTTTTAAAAATCATCACGTATTTGCTGATGATGCCAACTTAAGAGCCGGCTGTACTGGTAGCCATCTGCATTTTAGTGTCGTAAGAACATTGTTAAACCTCATGCACTTGTACAACCTTATGTTTAGTCAGAATTATGGGAGGTGTATAATTTTAAAGATATAATTAAAATGTATCCAAACACTTTTTAATTTTCTTTGAAAGTGAGTCTTTAATTACTTCTTTGTATGAATATTAAAATATATCACAATCGTTTCCATACAGCTGGCTCTTGAAATGATCAAATACATATTTGCAGTTAACAATGAATGAAGAGTGTCAGTTACTTTGTCAAGCTAAACAAGTGCTAAGTCCACTTACAATTTTATATACAAAATCAAAGGGAAGTAGCATAACTGGGTAAGTTTTATCAGAACAATCTTTTGGTATTGTTACCATCAATTGGAAAGATCATCTTGTTTATATTATAAAATACAACCTTTTCAATATTTTGTATGGGTTAATAACATAGTCGGAAATCATATACCATTTTTAACAATGATTACTGTCAAATATTTCAAATTTTGTATGAGCTATAAAGGTAACATACCATGTTCCATAACTATTCAAAGTTGTACGTTTATTAACACTACTTTGAAATAATTGCATTTTTAGATTTTTATTTCTTAATATGATATGGTTGGAATAAATTGCTATACAATGCACAACACTATCCAACTGTACATCTTTACATTTTTAGATTCGAATCTCTGTATCTTTTAGTTTTAGTGGTACTCTTCCTAGTACAAGACAGCAGAATTACTATGATTGCATTGTTCATGTGTGATTTGGAGAGCGTATAATTCTATTTCCATCTTTTATATCAACTGCTTTTCTCACTATCAATTTAGGACAGCTAAGGCTACGATTGAATCACAAATAACAGTATTAAAAGTTGTAATATGTGGTGGAGAAACTAGATAACAACAATTCATTCCAGATAGGAAAGTTAACTTGCTCCAAACTGATCCAGTTCCAAAGATAAGTTGATTAGTAATATGGCACTCCCAAATGTAGAGTTAATCGATCTCTAAGCCGCAGACGTAAACAATCAAAGGGAGTAGCAAGTTTACCAATTAAAAGCCACTCCGACTATTCAGACGAACAAACAAGATTCCAAATTAACATCAGCATTGTCTGCTTCTACGTTTGCGTTTGTGTTTATTCACACAAACAACTGTAATTGTGGCACTTGGAGACATTGTGGATGGAACTGTATTTGACTGTTTGTGTAATTCAATAAGCTAATAACACAGAATGCATTAACATGTTGTTAATGAATAGTATTGTTGTCAAAACAAGTTAATGGAATTCATTAGTAAGAATCAAGAATCAAGAATCAAGAAGATTTATTGTCGTTAAATACACACAGGTACAATAGACATTGTCAGACAATATAAATATATATAATCTATTAAAGTTCTATGGTGGTTATAAACACAGTAATAAAAGTAATGTTTTTTCTGTAGTAAGTTTATACATAAGTGGTTTACTTTCTAAAACTATATTAAAAAAATTGCATAAATAAATATTCACCAGTGCTAAAATTCAAATACTTACAAATAGGAAACACAAATGAATAATTTATCACAAAATTTACATTGAAAAATGAATATAACAAATTAAAATAGTTTGACTAGAATGCTGAGCTTAAATTAAAAGATTTCAAACTGGTACAATTAAAAAACTAACATATAAACAGTACAAATTAAAACAACATTATAGTTAAAAAGATGTATCATACCATTTAAAACAGACTATCAGAAAATTATGGTACTTGTATCACAGACTAAGAATTCATCCACAGAGTAAAAAGATGCAACCTTAAACCAATTCTTAAGAACTGTTTTAAATTTATTTAGACTCGTTGTCCATGCACTATCAGGTAATTTATTAAACAACTGCACCTCCATAAAGCAGTGACTTTTTTTAAATTTTTCAAGTCTTACTGGTATTAAATTTAACATATATTTAGCTCTTGTATTATAATTATGGATGTCTTGACGCACCTCATATTTGTCTAGATTTTCTTTAACTCTCATTAAGCAACAATATATATACATAGATGGTACTGTCATTATGGAGAACTCTTTGAAAATCGGGCGACAAGATTCCCTACCCTTCACATTCTTAATCAAATCTTAGAGCTTGCTTTTGCCACAAAAAAACTCTTTGGGCTCCACTACTATTACCCCAAAGAAGTATTCCATATAACAAGAGTGAGTGAAAAAGGCAAAATATGATGTTATTAACATTTCTCCTACTTACACATAAACTTAATTTTACGTAATAAGTATGTTACCCTAGATAGCTTTGTACATAGACTACTTGTATGAGTATCCCAACTAAGCCTGTCATCCAAATGTACCCCTAACAGTTTAACTGATTTACTTCCCACTTGTTACAGCAGTTCTTAAACTGAAATAAATATTCTCTGTTTACTATTGTTTACATTTAAGAAATTTGCTCTAAACCAATCACAAGCTACCCTCATTGCATTACCTTGCACCAAGTCTAAGCTAATCAGGTCTTTACCAGAATTGAGTAAAGTTGTATCATCCGCATATAAAACGGACATACAGGGTACACTAAAAGCAAAATCATTTATAGCTACAATAAACAAAAAAGGCCCCAGGACCGAGCCCTGAGGGACACCCTATTTGAACTAATTTGAGCTTTGATACGTCAGAATCTTGAGCTACCATTTGCTTCCTATTACTTAGATAAGAGGTCATTAAATTCAATTCTTTACCCTGTATACCGTAACAATGAAGTTTTTTTAAAAGCAGATCATGAGATATACTATCAAAAGCTTTCGACAAGTCAATTAAAGTAGCTGATAACATATCTTTACATTCAAAACTTCTTAAGATTTTTCAACAACTGATTCAACTGCTTTGATAGTGTTTTTTACCAGGTAAAAAACCAAACTGCTCCTTACTTAGTAGTTCTCCCTCAGCAAAAGTAATTGTACAGTTGGTCTTTTATACAGCACTCAAAGACCTTACTAAATATAGGAACTAATGATATCGGGCGATAGTTAGAGGGGCACAATTTATCTCCTTTCTTAAAAATAGGTACAACTTTGACAAACTTTAAGAGTATCTGGAAAAACACTCTGCTCAAGCATCATGTTAAAAAGAAGTGTTAAGGGCTCTAGAATAATATCTATTATTTCCTTGACTACTTTGTTGGAGAAACCATAAACATCTTCACTTTGTGATGAACTCAATTTAGAAACATACTTGAGCACATCTTTTTGAAGGAATCTGCTTCCAGTGGAAAACGTTATTCTCAATATTCATGTCAGATATATACCTATTTAAAAACTGGATGGGCAGCTATATTACAGTTACTCGCTACATTATCATTATCTACATTTGATTATTGTTACAGAGTTAATAAAATAGTCATTAAAAAATTTCTGAATCAATTTTGTTTCCTGATTTGCAGGTCTTAAATTAGCTTCTAATCTAATAACATTCCAAGCAGCTTTACACTCACTTATTTTTAGAACTAAGATATAATTTTCATGAGATTCTAACTTGGCTTGTTTTATTTTACTTTATAACATCTTTTAGCATTTAAATATGCATCTTTATATAAATTTTCTTCATCAAGACCTTTATTATTCTTATAGCAATCATACAAATACATAACATAATCTCTATATGACCTCAGCTCAGGTGTAAAACCACTTATTCTTACATATATTTTTATTTAAATCTACTTTATTTTCTTTATCATGCAGCATTCTTCAAAAGAAGTTGTCAAAAAGTTAATAAAATCATTAAAAGCTAAATCAACTGTATAGTATGTTTTTAAGAAATTCCAGTCAACCTCACTTAGCACTTAAATCATATCGATGTGGAATATTTAATAGTATTATATTTTGATTTGAATGTTCTTCAAGTGTGTCTTTGATTATATTTATTGCTTCATTTGCCTCATTCCTTGAGACGTCATTAGTACCACAAAACACACCAAAATGTCTTTTTCGTCCAGTTTTTCCCCTTGAATGTTTATTGGATTAAGAATTTGCTTGGCTCTACCACTGGGGGCTACAAAACCTACTGTTTGATGTGTCTTAATCAATTTATTTAAGTTCCAAGTCAAATCACGTCCATGGCTGTCGGCAGACAACAAAATCTTATGATGAGCCTTGCAGGATTCATTTATTATTGCAGTGGAGGGATGTGAATGGCTGTTATCAATTATTATTTGAGGCTGTAGAGGGATTGGATCTCAGGAGATGTTGGCCTAGTCAGTATTGTTTTTCTAGTTTTATTGTTTTTACTAACAATTTTTATTGAGGATAGATTTAGGAGTATTTACATCAACAGGCGATAAAACCCCAAATTGATTACTGCACTGTACCTGAAAAGCTGTGTTATCTTGTTGGATAGGCTTTTTAGAATTCTTCTGTTATTACATTGGGCATCCTGAAAAACTGGAAAACAGTGCATACACCTTGAATTTTGGGCTTTTAATTCAGTCAAATTATTCTCTAACGTCCTTTTGTCTTGTTCTAACACTGTGATGACAGTATTCAAGTTCACAATTTCCTGTTTACAAGAATTCAGCTCCTGAATAATAATTTGCGTTTGAAAATTTGGAGATTTTATTACAGTATTTTGAGGAGAGTCTAGGGCAGAGTCTTTATTGATCAGGGTAGCAGTGTTTTTTTTCCTGTTCTAATTGTGTTATAAGTTCTTCCCTTAGCTGTTTTTTTTCCATTTTTTAATTTTCTTTCAAGAGATTTTATTGTTACATCCATTTCATTTGCCTTATCACTATGAGTTTTTTAATATTATTTTCATTTCTTCTTCTATTTGTTGAATTTTATCCTCCAACTGTAGTTCATATGTAGACTTTTGATTTTTTACTTCGTGCAACTCCTGCTTCAAGTTTTCATTTTCTTGGAGGATGGCACTACCTAATTCCGTAGCCAATGAAAGGGAAAGATTAAAATCATCATCTTCATTTTTATTATTCATATTAGAACCATTCAGTTCAGCTTCACTGCACAATGGACACAACCATACCCCTATCTCTTCATCTGTCATATTTTTTAATTGTTGAATATGTCAAAAACCAATACATTTAAAATGAATCCATTTTTTACAAGTACCAGTGCAAAATATGGCTGCACTTTTTTGCATACCTGCCACACACTCTAACAGTCATTTACACAACTTTGATCCATTACAGACACTAAACACTGTACACAAATAATAAAATAATAAAAAAATGAACACACAAGTCAAGTTAGTCCTGTAAAACAATTTAACAAATAAATATGTTATTGTCAAATAAACTCTATTTGTTTTGTCAATCCAATAAAATACAAATAAAAACTCTAAAAAAATTATCACAGTAAAATTTATAAAGCAAAAATATTTGCCTGCAGTTGGATTGAACTTGAAACCTCCAGGTTAACAGTCAGAGACGTTATCCACTGAACTACTGTGATGGATAGGAGGGAATGTTTATCAGTTTGTAGAATAGAATAGAATAGAATAGAATAATGCTTTATTTCTGAACATCAAGTACAGAGAATGGTGTCAAGTATGTTGAGGTTAGACAATTCAATATTGGATGAATATACAATGTTATCATGTTTTCTTAAGTTAAGTCCACTGTCTTGGTCTTGTCAAGAAACTCTTCGATTTGAGTAGACTGGATTATCTGTCAACCAGGAGCTCAATCTGTGTTTCAGCGCTTCGCCTGTCAGTAGCTTGAAGTCAGCAGGGAGATGGTTGTAGAGTTTAGCCCCGATGAATGATGGTTTTCTTTCATAAAGAGCTGTCCTATGTCTCGCAACGGGGATTCTTGATGAATGTCCTAGTGTCATGAAAATGTAATCTTGTTTCTTTTGGGAGTCCTAATTTATCAACATGGAGTATGACTGCCTGTATGTAAATTGAGATTACTGTTTTAAATTTTGAGGTTTTTAAATTCTTCTCGGCAACTGTCTCGTGCTTTTAGGTTTGCTATGGATCTTATAGCTGACTTCTGGATGGTGAGTATACGATTTAAGTTGGTAGTTGATGTGCCACCCCCATACTACTATACCATACCTCAAGTATTGTCTCAAATAAAGCAAAGTATGCCATCTTTGCTGCTTCTATGTTGCTGATGCATTTAATTCTTCTTATTACATAGAGAGCAGAGTTGAGTTTCTTGCACAGGATGTCAACATGTGGGCCCCATGTCAAATTTGAGTCTAGAGTGAGACCCAAAAGTCAGTTTGGTCTGCAAGGTCAATATCAGGAAGGGCCGGGATTTGTTCACCTCTTCTGCTGAAATTGATCTGTTTTGTTTTAGAAGGGTTTGCTACCAAGTTATTTGTAAGGCAGTAGTCGTATGTCATGTTTAGGGCAATGTAATGCACTGATGCTGATGTCCTCTGGTGTGTCTCCTTTCAGTAAAAGGGTTTGTGTTCATCTGCGTACATCACCACCGAACTGTAGTCCTTGATGTAATCAGGGAAGTCATTTGTCAAAAGTATAAAAAGTACAGCCCAAGCACCGATCCTTGTGGTACTCCTCTTTCAATCGAACGTAACTTTGATTTTACTGTTCGAGTAACACCATTTTCCATGTAACTGAGCTCTACCAGTTGACTCCGTCCTCTGAGATAGCTTTTCAAACCAGTGTTTAGCAGTTTCCTGGACCCCTAGTGCCTCTAACTTATCAAGAATGATATCATGGCTAAGGCAGTCGAACGCTTTTGAGTAGTCAAGGAGAACAGCAGTGGTGTATTTGCCTTTGTCATGTGATCAATAATAAATTCTACTAGGTCTGTTTAAGGCTTGTGGCTGTAGATCTACCCTTTTAAAAAAACCATGTTGGCAGTTAGTGAGGAGGTCAAGTTGTGTCAAATGGTCTATGAGTCTCTTCAGGACGATTTTCTCAAAGATTTTGGAAAAGGTGGGAATTATTGAAATGGGGGCGATAGTTACTGAGGTTGGTTGAGATTCCTTTCTTCAGTTTTGGGTACACTTTTGATACTTTGAGAGCCGAGGAAAATGCCGCTTTTGAAGGATTTGTTGATAACATCAACAAGAGGAGCAATGAGTGTTTCAGCACAGTGTTTTACTAGCTTAGCAGAGATTTTCATCTAGACCACTGGAGGTTTTATTCTTCAGGGAGGAGATGATTTCTTCAACTTCCCTCACAGTTGTGTCTGTTAGAATAAGCTTTGTCTGTGTTAGCCTAAGGCCTAGGTGTTGTGACTCTAGTAGATGGTTGATTTAGGTTGCTAGCTGCTCTTAATGTGTCCTCTGCGATGTTTGAGAAATAGGTGTTGAGTTCTTCTACAATGTCTTCAGTTTTTCTATGGTTTTCCCTTCAGTAATTAATTTGATGAGTGGATTTGTTCTTCTCCCCTCTTTTTGTAGCCCTCTCAGAGTTCACTATCTCCCAAGCTGCTTTGGATTTATTGCTGGACTGCTGTATATGGTTTGCTGCACTCTCTGCCTTAATTTTCCTCAGTCTTAGGTCATATTGCTTCTTTTTACTAGCCATGGCAGATCTGTTTCTCTCTAGCCCTGTCAATTCATACATACGAAGCAACTGAAGATAGTCCTGCTTTAGTGGGTAATTTCTATGTCATTGTAGTTAACATAGGTTTTGCTTTTTCTCTGCCTAAGTTTCTTTAGTGGACATGCAGCATTTATTTCCATAGTCATAGTATTTAGAAGATTGTTATAGGCTTCATCGGCTGATATCATTGAGTAGACTTCGGTCCACATTTGTTGTGCAAGGCCAAGTTTAAGGTGGTTAAGTGTATTAACATTTATTTGTCTTCTGATTTGGGATGTCTGTCTTGGTTGCTCGGTGGTAATATCTAGCACACAAAGTTGTCCTTTGTGATCTGATAGACCTGTATCAAGTATGTGCACTTTGAGGCTCTCTATGGGGAAGTTTGTACAAAACACAATCAATCGAGGAAGCTGAGTGATAAGTAATTCCTAGTTGGCGGAAGGTTTAGTCTGTTAAAGTTATAAGCTGCTAGAGTCTCTTCAAATCTGTTTTTGGATTTGTGTACCTTTAAACAATCAATGTTTATGTCACCTACCAGAACAACGCTAACTTTTATGTGGTTCAGTTTGCTCTAAAAACTTGTGACAAAATTCTGAGTGCATCTTCTAAATTTGCTTGTGGGGGTCTGTACACTCCAATTATAGTAATGTTGGTTTTACTGATGTTTAGGGCTGCTACTGCTATTTCACATGTAAGTTCCTCACTAAGATATCTCCCACACTCATAGATTCTGCCTCAATCACTGTGTCATCTTTTGTGAAAATAACTACTCCTCCATATTTATGTTGTGTTCTGCAGAAATTTGTGACTAGCTTGTATCCAGGAATTATTGTATTCAACAATTCATTCTGCTTTAGACCATGTCTGTTAGTACTAATATGTTTGGAGAGGTGTCATGTAATAAGTGGTTGAGTTGCTCTCTTTTGTTCTCTAGGTTCCTTATGTTTTGGTGGAGGATACTAATTTTTGAAGAGTGTCTTTTTCCTTTGCTTATTATTGTATTTTTTATTTTGCTGTTTGTCTTGTTGCTGTGTAATAAAAAATGATTAGGTTGTTGCACATCAGCTTGCAGTAGTTTCTGACTTTTGGGTCTTGGGAAAAGAGTGAATCTGTTGTGTAGAGAGCTCTTGAGTCAAGGGTGCCAGGTGCAGAAGTATTGTCGCCTAGTGGCGGGTTGGTCCTGACATAGGTATTATCTATTCTCAAAAGGTTTTTATAGAACTCTATGTTTTTTAAAAAGAAATCTTCATATTTTTCATCTGCTAGTAGATAAGGTATTCAATCAAACAGACAAACTTGATTTAAACCATGTCACAGCAAACAGGCAATATAACTCAATTTCACGTTCAAACTATAAAATAATAATCCATTTGCAACTATTAGTCTGAAAGATAATAAAAGTTTTTTATTGTAACTTTTAGCTTGTTACTTTAGAAAAACAATTAATATTGTGAAATACATTTAAATGTTTGTTCGAAAAACATAATATAGGTTATAATGTCCATGCAATTTTTCTTGATCAGAGATATATGAAATACTTAAAAATCAACTGATACCTATTATTCCAGTGCTTTAAATATAGAAAACACTCACTTATTTAACATCCAAAGAACACTTTTGAAAGACTTTTACATTAAACAATGATTTAAACTAGTTGCTCACAACTTGCCACACTCTTCCATGCTCTCTTGCAGTAAACTTTCAGAACTCAAAATTAGACTTTCATTCATATTGTATCAATATAAAATTTGTTTGAATAAAATGGTTAATTTGATATGAGCCTGTAAAATAAAGTACATCATTTGTATATATTTTTTATAATGTGGGTTGGAATCCAATATGGAAGTTCCCGTTCATTGGGCTTACTAACTTTCAGATGAAAGAGTTAGTTTAGCGTTAACAGTACCTGCTGTATAAAGCTAGTAAAAAGAAACAAAAGACTTATTTGGCATACTTAAGTTTTAATTACGCCTTAAATGATTTATTAATTGCTGGGATGAAAAATATACATTTAGTTTTGCAATTAATTCATGTTTATTACTAAGCAAGTTGTGAATGCAGAAAATATGCAGAATTGTAATGAACCATACTATATTTATTGTCTGTTTGTATGAGAAGTCTTTAAAATAATGAATAATGTAATTCAAGAGTATTTGGATTATTTTATTTTATTGATTGTTTTATTATTGAAAGTATTAAAAGAATCAATGGAGAAATTTTGTTTAATAAATTAATATACTTCACTTATTTTAAATACAAATTTATAATGCTATAGAAAAAATATAAGTTACTTTCCCTTTGGGTCCAAAGTAAAACTTTTCCCTAGTTGCAGTTTTTGTACTTAGAAGGTTAAAAATTAAAATATTGTAATAAATTAGGTTTAACTCAAAGTAATAAAACTATACTATAGTAAATTTGCATAATGTAAGTAGAATTTCATTTAAAAGAGGGTAGCATGAAACACATTTAGACATTTTTAACCCTATTACTAAGCATCGTCTTAAATTTTCATTTTTTTTTTTATTACGAAATAAGAAAGGAGATGGATTAATGGCTTGTTATTGTTCAACTCAGTTTCAAAAGGGTTTTTGAATATTTTTTAAACAGTCAGTTGTTCTTCATTAGAAATAAACAAATACAAAAAACTAAGAGAAACATTTCACAGTTCATTAATTTGAAAATTGCCACAATCATATCTCTGCCCCAACATTGTTATATTTATACATGTTAGATTTTACACAATAGATACGTAACGTGACTGAACGTTTATAATCATAGTGTATTCCAAAGGTTTTCAAAGTTATGAGAGTTTCTTGTTCATATTTGGTTTGATTCTATTATAAGTACAGTATGCATTTTTATTTATATTTAAGTTTTATTAGTTTTTTAATTCACCCGTTTCATTGTCTAATTGCTTAACATCAGCATTCACTCAGTGCCTAATGGATCATGGTATATTTTGTACATGAAATTATTAGATTTAGTCAAGTATTTGCTAATAAGTGTTATGTCTAAAGGATAAAATAAACTATGTCGTAACTTAACAATAATTTATTTATTGTTGATACTGTTTAATGTTTACTAACATCTTTTTGTATATTTGTAAAGAGATGGTTTATGTAAGTTTCGTAATTTGAGGAAATTAATCGTAATTATTGCCCCAAGAAATCTGAGATTGCTCCACTGATTTTTTAACAGCAACCGTTCCATATATCATATTCCAGCGTTATATACTTGTGACTTGTAGATGACCACGACACTGAGAGGGTAAATACTCTTACCTTGTTACTGAATAGAGAGACTCCCTGTTATATACCCAAAATAAATTCTTCGAGAAGATAAGTTTCTGTGCTCACCTCTAAACTTGGTGCAGGGAGGACTGTCTGAGTTGTCCGGTTCCTGGAACCGCACAGTTACTGAGTTGGTGCCGGTTACGTCTACAGCTACCAGAAACGGTTCATCGGGTGGTCCTGGAAACACATATTAAACCAAATACTACCAACCATTCAAACAATAGCCTATAGCTCAGTTTATATATTCACCCAAGATATCCATAAATTTATGATATACTAGCTGTTACCCGTGGCTTCACACACAATCTTTAGAACCGAAGTCCTTATATTACTTAGTAAAAGCAATTATGATGTAATACGATGGGAGTCCTATAAAAATTTTAAAACGTAAGTAGGCATACATCAGGTAGATATTATTTAATTTCATTATAAATAGTATCAAAGTTTTAACTTAATTATTATATCATATTTGGCACGTGTAGGAGCATTTCTGGTTCTAATTAATTATATACATAACGTCACAGCTGAATCTGTCTTGTCATCCCGACCAGGAACACACAAAACTCGGATCACACAGGTCTCGGAAACTTACTTCGGTCAAAAAGCGTATATTTCCAGTCCTTGTCATTATATTTCAGGTCTAAGATATTTCCAGTACCATAATAGAGTTTGCCTTGTTGTTCTGATGAAGAAAAAAAAATGATTGCGCCAGTGACGAATTAAAATCATCTAATGCATTAAATACTGTTATAAAACTAACCTTAATGAACAAAGTTATGAATGTTTTCACATAAGTTACTTTAAACTGTGGGCATCCTTGACATTATGGTATTACATTTTAATAATTAAGCTTACTTATGGAAAAACAGAGAAATGAATACTAATATGCCTCAATGATTCATTCTTTCCCTGGCTACAGTCCAAAAAACAAGTGTAACGCAAAATTTTAACTACAACAACATATTGTACAAATACTTTTGTTTTGCAATATGTGACAAAATTTAAAAATCTATGGACAGATGTACTTACATAGTAAGTAAGGGTTTTTATTAATTAATTGTCACACCATTACACAATACATAATAAAACTTGTGAATAAATTTGGTTATTTAGTTTATTATACAGTTACAATGGATAGTTACAAAAATACAATCTAAAATCTGTAGGACCGACCCACACATAGGGAAGTCTACTTTTTCATCATTAAAGTATAATTTAATAATAACAAATCTTAATATAAAACTGCTTATTTTATGATTTGCAATGAGATCTTAATAATAAGGTTTGTAGACAATCATGTTCTATTTAATTGTATAAACAATGACATTTTTATGCTTTCACTATATTTTAATGAACATGGACATGTGTTCTTACTAATTTTAAAACAAGCCTAAGGGAATTATGTGTAAAACGGATAACTAATTAACATTTTATGAGAGGCAGGTAAAGGCAAGTGCCCGAGGGAGTATTCTCACTGAACAGAGTTTACATACCTTCCCAGAGTGTTGATTTACCACACTTCACACTTGTACTTGCTCAGTCAAAGTCTCATCTTAATTATTAATATTTTACTTATACCACTGTGTGGTGCAGCTTTACAAGGTTATTGATTTTAAGTAATATTAACTCATTTTCGTATTGGAAGTACAAATTTAAAACATTATGAATAATTAACGAAATTGTGCTTGACAACCTTAAGTGAATCTGGGATATAAGAATCAAAACATTCTAAAATACCCTAATATCAAAGTAATACTTATTATAAATTTCAAATAAATATAATATTTTTAAAGTGTGTACAAGCTACTTATTTGAAGAATTTCTTGAATTAAAGACATAATACAACTATTCATAGATTTTACAATGTTAGGTATTTTTGGAATTTAATATTTGGTGTTTAGTTATTTAAGTATGTAGATTTTTAACTTATTTTTGTAGTTTTTATTCTGTCCTCCAACTTCTCAAAATTGACAACTCAGAATTAAAATAAATATACGTTCTGGATATCCCGAGTGTTGATTTTATACTTAGCAAGCTTGAACAGATGTTAATTGTTTAATAGAATTTACATATTCACAAAAGTACGCATTGTTGAGATACATTTAAAATGCAGTGCAACTCCATTCTTAAATTTTTATCACAACTTAAATTATTGTCCCTCCCAAAAATGAAGTATGTGATTTGATTTTGAGTGCCAATAAGCAAATGAAACTTGAATGTGTTAGCAATAGTTTGCGCTGAGTGTGTTGAGAGGCCTTCACCTCTCATTGGCAAGCGTGCGTGTGAGTACTACACACACTCAACATTGTTAGCAATGTCAGGTTTTTGTTTTTATTTCATTTGCTTAAGCACAAAATGTCCCCTTAAGGGTACCCTAAACTGAATTAAAATATTAATTAGTTACAATATGATAAAATATAAAACACGATAAGGTCATTTTTTTAAGCTATTATTATACATCTTTGAGCAACGTAACTTTGTGCACACAATTAATAGTTTAAATATGTCTAGAATATATACAATTTGTTTATATAGTCAATTTTGAGTGCCAAATAAGACAAAGAATTTTGGCAAAAACCCTGTATTTAGTAACTAGACACTCCTAAGGAGATGACACGTGTAACAGTCCCCTCTGCAGGGGATACATCAAATTGTGGTAACAAAAGCATCATTCAGTCGGGTGGATCTGTCGCGGAACAAAACAGGTGCAAATGTAACACATTGGCTCATTAATCATCCGTGCGATTTGTCACACAAACGCTGCGGATAAAAGGTTGGGACACACATAACCGCACCGCGCCCGACACGTGAGTCGGCCGAGTTTCGGTGCGGGCTCGGCTCGGTTACCGCGAGGCCACACTTGTCCGTACGCTGTCCGAGCGTAACGATCTCACTGCTTGTAAATAGAGCGTATGTCTTTTGTATTTCGGAGTGACGGATAATATTTGTGCAATTTATGAATTTTAAAAAAATATTTTAAAGTCAGGCTCACCATTTTTCGAAATTGTATAACGAAAAATTACATAAACAGAGAGTTCGTAATCATTTAACGAAAGCTGTGATATTCCTTGGGTAGTAGACTTCATATTCTGTCAGTCTTGTTCTTCAGTTATTTTTCACAAATAAAAAAGATATCATACAAGTAATAACTCATATATATATATATATATTATATATATATATATATATATATATATATATATTATATATACGTGGTGGATTATATAATGTGTATTATTGGAAGTTTTTTTAAGAATGATCAACTAAAATATACTTCGATGGAAATGGGTGTACATTTTATTTCCTTGTAAGTAAGGAATATAAAACTAAATACCATAAAGATACTGTAAAAAAAACTATACTGTAACCTGTATAGAATGTTAGAAATCATTCATTGATATATACTGTAACACCAAATAAACAGTAACATTGTAAACTGTAACATTACATAAAAAGTTAACTTTACTATTTAAGTTAGACATTCAAGTTATTCCGTATTGTAAAAGGTTTTAATTTAGAGGCTATTGCTTTAAATACATATCATATATTCATTTTATTATGTACTTTCTTGTTTTTGAAACCCACTACAACGATTAGTTGATTTAATCAAATTTAGATATATTCCCATAATAAGTTACTAATGTTTATAGATTTGAGTATAAAAGAGGGTTGAGCATTTAAACATTTAACCTATTGCAGCGTATGGAGGCGAAGCAGCGGGCACGTGTTTGCGCCGCATGAAATTTGTATCTGCTTTATACCTCGTTTCTCGACAAACTGTTTACTCCAAAAATTTATAAAAAATACTACGGTAAAATTTGGTTTATTATCTCAAACTTTCTCGCAGACGAAACTCGCCTGACCAATAAATAAAAAAAGTAGCAGCCGACTCATTATTTCATGTTCATCGCCAAAGCTCAATTTGGTTTTTAATTAATTAATATTTATTTTATAGCACTTGTAATAAACTTTTAAAATATTTATCTACTATACATCGTCATTGCCATAGTATTGACTACAAAATTGTGAAATTTCAAGTTTTTATCCCAACTCTAACTGTATAATCCAACGGTGTTAATGAAAAGCGGCGAATTAAAATGTATACTCGCTACTATTTTCGTACTAAGAAACTTTATTGTAAATAAATTATTTTTATTTGACCTTTAATGCAGTTAAAATAATAAAACGTACAAAATTTCATAGAAACATTGTAAATTTGCCCATGCGAAATACCGGGATAAATTTTACCAAATAAATCCAATACATTACATAATTCTAATTTAGTTATTTAAAATTACTTAATATACAAACATAGTTTTATAATTACTTATTATTAGAACAATATAAAATACCAACTGATGTATTTTATTAGCACAATAAGAAAATATGACCAGTTTACTCTAAAAAATATTTCCAATACTTTTATCAATAAATTTGATTTTGAATTTCAATAAAATACACTACAAAACAGTATATTTTGTATTACTTTAACACAAGAACGTTTAGTGTGAGGCCATAGTTTGCCATGTTGCAGATAGTTTTATAATAATGGGTAAAAACATAGTAAATATTAGTAAAAATATATAATATAGTCAATAGTCAAGTATTTATTGCGGAGACAAAGAGTACAATTGTATAGCAGTACTAGAGTACATGTTTATTTTCCGTACTTGAAAAACTATATTGTAAATTAATTATTTTAATTTTAAGTATATTGCAGTTAAAATAATAAAAACGTACAAAATGTCAGCGCACGATGTAGGGTTAGTATACTAAATAATTCAATTAAATAAAACGTTTGCTGAAAATATTTTTACAAAGAAGAACGCAAATGTGACCAACTCTTTTTAAATTTATAATTACCCTCTCCAAGCTCCAAATTGTCAGCAATTTTCTTCCACACTTTCTCCTTGTATTCTGTATTCCGATATTTGTCATTCGAACTGGTCATAAAACTACAGGAAACTTCCTTATTTCTTCAATAAGTTTCTCCACATCCATGGCTGATGCCGCTCAAAAGAGATCTCTCAGACCGCACCGTGCCCGTCAAAATTCAAACCTGAACTATCGGTGACGGTGCGGCCCACGGTGCGGCCACGACGGTCTGGTGTCGGTGCGGGACGTGTCTGAACTTGCAGGTTAAATACTGCGCAGCAATTGTTTCACCGTGTGACGGCCAACAATCGGCCGACTCTCGTGTCGGGCGCGGTGCGGTTATGTGTTGTCCCAACCTTTATTACGCGACTTACTGATAGATACACGCCGTGCCGCGCCGCGCCGCTAAGCCTACGAATACATTGTGGAACCGTGGTGTTTGTCTTGTTGAAGAAAAATGTCAAAATATAGATAAGAGGAATAAAATAAAACATAGTTTTAATACCATCCAGACTTATCGAAATTAATAATATGATAAAATACCAAACATTTACACAAGTCAATCAGGAAATAAGTACTATAAAATATATTTTTGTTTACAACAGAAACTAATAAACCAAGTACTGTACTACTAAAATTTACAATATAGATGCTAGAGTATCAAAAAGGGCACCCAAATTTATGTATAGATATTATGTGATGTGTTCAATAGACCAAGAGAAAATATATTTCAACCAATTCTTCATTGATTAAGAAATTGAGAAAATAAAAAATGTTATTATAAAAATATTATCCATAAAATATTAGAATAAACATAAATATTTTATGTTTATGGTTTACTCTTTTTCTTTCTGTTATTTTCGCTATGCAGACTCATTATTTAAAAATATTGGATATTTATTTTTATTTTTTTAATATTTGACATATTCAAATGCTAAGAACACTGTTTTGAAGTGGGTATGCTCATACGCTGAATGAAAACTTGTCGGCCGTTCACGTGACGTGACTCAGTACTGATGATGCGAAATACAGTGCCCCGTATTTTAATATTTTATTGGGTTTTTACACTGAATTATATTATATTTTAAGTTATATAATATGTAAATGAATTAAACACCAAAGTGGTATTAATGTAATTCTAATTTTGTTTTCTAAATCGCAAACGTAAGAAAATCAGTTTCGTTAATATGAATAAACAGTATTTTTTTTTTAACTTTCTTTGTATTGTTAACGTAATTTAGTAAGATTTCATCCTTATCGTATCGTGATCTACTATCACTAAAATAAAGTAATGTACTATTAAATTAAATAGATTCCAGTAAAATGTTTACAAAACTATTAGTAACTCATTTATTTAGTAGCATTTTAAAAACAACATTCAATTTACTCCCATAAGAAAGTTAATGGAATTTTTCCATTGTTCCTAGTTATAACAGCCTGGTTTGTGTATTACAAACTTTTCCACTTAGGCCTACTTTGTGCAAACTCAGTTATTAATGATTAAAATTTGGGTTCTCCGAAAAAGAATGCTGGGATTTTGAAGGGTCGTTGCTTAAAAACTATTCAAGATAACTAAACTATTTAAACGTCAAATAGAAGTTGAAATAACCAAGTTTTGTTTTCCGTGTAGCATGAGAGGAATATTTACATTGGCATGCGCAGAACAGTTGCGTGGTGGCAGTTCGCTATTGTGACTGTCATGCCAGGCGCCAGTCGCGAGTACGATGTTTACGCGCAACTGAAGGTACAGTGTGTCTGTAGTACGCAGCATTGAAATCGATTGTTAGGGTGCAGCGTCGATTTCGAGTTACGTATTGAGGTCAAAATTTATTACATGATAAAACAATTTGTCGCTGGTAAAACATCGTACTCGCGACTGGCGCCAGGCGTGTCAGTTGCAATAGCGGACTGCTACCACGCAGCTGTTCTGCGCATGCCAAGGTCAATGTTTCCCCCGATACTACACGGAAAACAAAACAATTATATCAATTTCAATTAGACGTTTAAATTGTTTATTTATGTTCAATAGTTTTTTAGTAACGGCCGTTCAAAATACGGCATTCTTTTTTGGAGACTCTGTACACTTGTCGTTCAGAGAACTAATAAGTTTTTGAATGAATACCCATTTCTACAAAAAATATATAGAGCTATAGACTATATATATCTGCAATAAATTAGAAGGCTATTTAAAAATCCATCTTAAAAACGGGCATTTTGATGGTAATACTAATTTCATTGTAGGATAAAGCTGCAGTAGTTTACTTTTATTTTGTTCCACAACAAATTAAAATCTTGGTTTACAATAAAAGTACAAAACATATAACCACACAATATTCAAATTCAGCAATGGATTCTTAAATTTGTTCCTTAAATAAAGATACGTTTTGGCGCTGACAATCCTTAATGGTAATAAACAACAAATATTTTTGGCTCCATATCTATTTATTTTTTTAACATTAACACCTTTATTTTACTAGGAGGAAATGCTTTATTAAAAATTGTATTGACATGAACAACATTTTCAGCTCCTCAGGTAGTAATAGACAGCAGAGACCTTTAAAACTCCAATGTCTTCAGTTCAAATTTTTAACTTGAAAACTTTATCATTATGTAAATATCATCTTTGTGAAGGCTATACATTTATGTAAGTACATTCTCTTTTCAGTTTTAAACGATGTAAAAGTTATCACGAAAACGAAAGAAGGAAGTCGTAAAAAATTATACTGAACAGTGATCTCGTAGAACGGAATAAGTGGGCTACAACATATTCAGATCTGCTAACTGGATGACGCCACGTTGTCGTCAGAGGCTCGCCACCACGCGCACGAGCAAACACTTGTTTCCTTGCAACAGTTAGAAGTAGGTTTACGGGATAGAGCTCCTTGAAGAGTTTTACTTACGAGCTTGCTCAAACCCGATGATCATCTTGTTGAGACCCTTGCTCCTGCGCTCCCAGAGGGCCAGGGTTTTATCGGCAGCGGGGGCGGTAGGACCGCTGTATGGAGGGGCAGAGCGCGGCCCCTCCTCCCCTCCACCTCCTCCAAGCTCCCCCACTCTCCTTTCCGCCTCACATGCCAGCTGGCGCAAGTGGGCGAGCAGCTTCTCAGGACTTCCAACTGAAATCATATAGAGGGGAATTCATATTGGTCAAGATTCATACTGGCCGAGATCCAAACTGGATGAAGTATTACTGGCTTCATTCTGCCCAAACTGTATTCTGGCCAAGTAGTGTAGTAATACAAATTCGACGTACTGGTCAAGGCAATGTAAAATATACTGAGATCCAAACGAAACTAAATCCAATTAATAATTAGACTACATGATATTGATAGTCGATAGAAATTGAAAATACCTGTAATAGATTATACCTGTTATATGCTTATTAAACTCCATAAAATTAAGATTTAATTCTGTTAGACCCACTTTATGTAATTTATTCTTTAAAGTAAATCACATGCTATGATTTATATGCTTGGGGTGGATAGAAGCTAATTTCCTATCACAATCGCTAAGTATTACAATTTATTTTCATCAAGTACGAGAGCAACTGACAATATTAATTAAAGAAATTAAACCCAGAAACATGTTACAGTAGGTACTAAGCTTAGAACTTGGAAACCGTTGCGCTTGTTTAGTTTGTATGGTCGGGGCACAAAAGGGTGCATTTGTCAGATGACATGACCAACTCATTTAATGGACTATACAGACGGTACGATTTAAACTAATGGGCTATACATATATGGCTTTACCAACTTGTGGAATAGACAGAGGCATGTCCAACTCAACTAATGGACTATACAGACGGTACGATTTAAACTAATGGGCTATACATATATGGCTTTACCAACTAGTGGAATAGACAGAGGCATGTCCAACTCAACTAATGGACTATACAGACGGTACGATTTAAACTAATGGGCTATACATATATGGCTTTACCAACTAGTGGAATAGACAGAGGCATGTCCAACTCAACTAATGGACTGGGTAGATGACATTACAACTCAACTAATGGAGTAAATAGACATATGTCCATCTCAACGGATTAAATAAATGATGACAGCCGTACTATAGTAATCGAGTATACAGAGGGCAACTTAAATAATAAACTATGTTTTATTTAGAAAACATTTGTATATACATTTTAGATGACAATGTGTAAGGAGATGGGGGCTTTACTAACGCCTAGTATACCATTTAGAATACCGGTACTAAAACATTTCTTTTTCTAGATCCTATATAATCTGTAATAGAAAAAAACTATATATATATATATATATATAAAGAAATTCACGACCAAATAATACTAAACCTACACACACAATTTATTATCACGTTAATCAGAATGATCCTTACTATGAACAATTTTAAATTCAATAACCAAAATTATATACAAACTTCTGGTACTGCAATGGGAACTAGAATGGCCCCATCTTACGGAAGTCTATTTATGGGCTTATTTGAAAAAGAATTTTTAGATACACAACGCTTAATACCTTTGAAATGGCTACGTTATATAGATGATATTTTTTCATCTGGGATCATGGAGACGATTCATTAACACAATTTCTTAATGATCTTCAAGATTTCTCTTCTTTAAAATTTTCATGGATATATTCTAAATCTAAAGTCACGTTTCTAGATTTAGATGTTTTTATTGAATCTGGATTTCTCCAAACTAAATTACACATAAAAGAGACTAACACTATGAATTACCTACATTTCTCCAGCTGTCACCCAATGTACGTCAAAAAATCCATTCCAAAAAGTTTGTCAGTAAGAGCAAAGAAACTATGCAGCAGCCAATCTGATTTCTTAAACTACATTGAAAAATTGAGTAAAACCTTCAAAGATTTGGATTATCCCGAAAAAATTGTCAAAAATCAAATTAATAAACCGAAATGTCAAAACAATTCATATGATTATTCAAAAGAACCTAAATTTATTACTCAATTCTTCCCTGGTCTACACAAAATTAATTCTATTATAAAAATTGGATTTAATATTCTTTAAAGTTCCCCTGACACTTCAAATTATATTTCAAAAGCACCTCGAGTAATTTTTAGAAGACCTCCAAATTTGAAAAACAAGCTTGTTAACACACTAGTTCCAAAATCTATTAACTATACAAGAAATGGATGTGATCCGTGTAAAAAATCACGATGTGGAACATGTAAAATTATGAGTTCTTCAAGAAAATTCAATAGCAGTAGTACCGGAATGACCTATCCTATAATTGGCAAAATTGACTGTAATTCAAAAAATGTAATATACCAAATTAATTGTAAGTTTTGCTCCAAACAATATATTGGCCAAACATCGAACCATTTAAGAATCCGTATGACAGGGCATAGGTTTGACATTTTTCATAAAGATGAAGATAAACCATTGGCAAGACATTGTCTAGAACACAAACAAGACAAAATTGAAGAGTGTTTTAAATTAAAAGGAATACATCAACTACCACAATGCCCTGATGAAAACTACAACAGATTAAAATTAAAACACATGGAGCAAGCTCATCAAATTATGTTGAAGACAAAAAAATCCATTTGGTCTAAATTTAAGATAATTTTATAACATTCAAAATTTGCCATAAATTACAAGTTGTATTCCACCTTTTATAAAAATCAACTGTTCCAACAAGATTGAATTAGAAAAATTTCACGTCAGCTGGACTTCCTGAAGACGGGGGTATTAAATCCCCCGAAATATAGAAGTGAAAAATAGTCTTTGTTTTCTTCTATTCAACAAAGTGATTAGTATATATATATACGATATATATATATATATATATATATATATACACACACACATGTATCTATATATATATGCAAAGTGCATTCTCAATAATTAAATAATAATTTAAAAAGTATGTTCGTTTTTAATTCTAAGGTAGATTTTGGCGGATTCTTTTAATTCTCTGGTGTTGTCAAATACGAGTGGAAATCATACACAGTACTATGCAAATTTTAGGGAATATCAGAGAATTGCCTCCGTAATATTGAAGAATTATTCACGAAAAATATTAATGTTCTCTACACCGATTTTACGTAATTAGAGAACACTGAAGATGTGTGTTATGATTATCGAAACTCCAATAAAATACTGCATTGAACTACTGATTGAAATAAAACAAATATGCAACTTTAGTAAGCAATGTCTAATAATCCTTACATAATCCATTTAGGTGACACGGGGCCCAACTTACCGATGACACCAGTTTATTTTATCTACAGAGTAAGATAAAATTAGTGAAAAATATTTTGGAGAATATTAAAATAAGCAAAAGAGTTTGCTGCGAACATTTTTGTATTGTATGCTGCTTACTTTACTGCCTGTTTGTCAATTATTATGACTTATGTAAATTCATAAACATAACAAATGAGGGAGGAATCAAAGCTTTCGAGCGATTTTTCATGAGTTTTATTCGTGAAATCATTTTTAGTTTGTGAAATTAGATAGTTATATTTAAAAACAGCTATTTTAAAATTAGTTAAGTTTTTGTAAACCAGAATAAAATGAAAAGCCGTCTGCCGAAACGAATTTGAGTTTGGCCTTACATGAACAATGATTAACCTCAAGCATTTTTAGGCTATAATTTAAGACCGTAGACTTATAGGGGATGTCTCATATTACATATATGATTAATACATATGAAACGCTTAATTTTTCTCATAAAGTGTATACTTCTTGAGTATGTAAACGTCAAAGTTAGAAGAGTTTAAGATTTTATATATAACTAAATAACTAATAAACATATTGAAAAAAAACTTAAAAGCATTTGGATACGTATTAAGTATATATTTAAAATGAGACATTCCCCATAACTCTATGACGAAACTTAGACATTCTCCATAACTCTATGACGAAACGTAGACATTCCCCATAACTCTATGACGAAACGTAGACATTCCCCATAACTATATGACGAAACGTAGACATTCCCCATAACTATATGACGAAACGTAAGAGTGTAAAAGTTTAATATTGTTCTTATGGGGCTGAAATCAAGATTGCCACGAATATCATCGGCTCTTAAATATTTAAAAAACAATAAGAACAGATACAACACATAAACATGGTACTAACCATAATAGAATAGTAGGCATACCCGATTTGTTCAGTATAATATTGCTTCAATATAAATCAATATGTATATTACGTCGAAAGAAACCGGTCAACTAAAATAAATTACAGACGATAAAATTAGTTTCCAACAATAAAATGAGCACCAAAACTGTTACTCGCTACCACAACTCTTGGATGAAGAGTTCTCAATTCAGTACGAAGAGCCGCTGAATGGAAATCCAATGGATTCAACGTATCCAAGCAACGAGAGATGGGAGATTTTTGCATCAACGTTTCCATTCAAGTACCCATCCCAACTTTGGCTTGTTGGGAAAAGTTCGCTTATTTATGACATCTTCTGTTTGCAATCCTTACCGCGAGGGTTAAAACATTATTAACTGCCACAATGCGATAAAAGGATTACCAGTGACCTATCAAGCGGGGAGCAAATGTTTAAAAATGTGTATGAAACAATAATTAACTATTATTTTTTAAATAGGTTTATAAAATCATTTATAAATCATAAATATCCTGTTTGCCCTTTCTGTGTTTCTCTTTCCTTTATTAACTTGTCTCACAGAAAAGACACTGAATTTAAGTAAAAGTTGTTAGTACGAAACATTAAGCTACTTTCCATGTTTAAAAAGAAAACAGATGTGGAATCACATCATTTATGGAATTAAGTTTCTGCGTTCTATAGTTCAGACTAAATAACTTACACTTTAAATTAAAATAAATTGTAAGTTTGTTCCTTTATTACCAAGTTAATGCAGTGCTAATAGCAATCCACAGGTATATGTGTGTGGTATTCTTTTAAAGAAAACTAACTCTGGCATGTTCCTTTGGCACCGTGTGCATGCTGCTGTGCTATTTGAAAATTGTGTGGGTAATGTTCTTTTGGGGGAAACTAACTTCGAAACGTTTTCATAGTGATTAATTCTGGAGTTCTTCTGAAAAGTTGGCTTTCTTGCGATATGTTGATAACGTGTGTGCTAGTTACCTCTGACAGCATGATTCGCGGCTAATAGCAAAGTGCTGTTCTCAAAAGATTTACAAATTGCTTTCACCCACATTTTTGCGTATGAAGTGTGAATTTGGGGAAGTTGTGCTAAAACAATAAGGTAAGCATTTTACGATGAAGACAGAATCATTGAAAGGGAATCAGGCTACGGTTCTTTTAGGTAGATGGAATTGGTTGATTTTCCATGTCTCTATATCCTTGAAGTAACGTCCCCGGCGAGCGAGAGCCAAGCGTCTCCGCTTATCACCCCAGGAGTCCGAGTTTTCAGTATCCGCTTGGACACGAATCGTCCTACGCTAACAAAATAATTATATAAGCAGGGTTGAAGTAGGGTGACAAAACGATTTCGGGCTAGATCTTCAGATCATACACCTGAAAATAATGTATTTTTTTGCGGTTATGATGTACTGGAGAATGAACGTATGCTCATATTCGGTGGCAGGAATGCCCACCAATGTAAATCCAGAGACAATGTTCTAACCTAGTAACAGAGACTGACATTATTTCAGCATATTTCGCCAGAATAATCAATAAGGTTCCGATTCAAAACATAGTGCGCCTTGGATTCGTCGACTCTCGCCCCATAAATATTTACGAGTTTTCCACAGTTGTTATTTGCATTGGGCAAAAGAAATATTTATAATTCAGCGTAGAAAAACAGGGCATATACATATTAGAGTGTATAAAAAGAAATCTGAAAATAGGATTAAAAAAGTAATCAATAATGTATTTTTTCATACAGAGACGAAAAGAAACTAACATGTAACACTGACAACAGGATATATTGGATTTCGCAGCACATAACCAATACTTTGTATTTCCATTTTCCAAATATTCTGCAATATTCCTAACAAAACCAGTCGAAGGTTTATTAAACATATAAATATCAACTACACTCTGGCATCTTCTACGTGATGAACGTTATTGTTCAAGTTTTACGTGGATCGGTGTATAACTTCAGTATCGTTGTCAGAGATATGAACATTTTAGTCGCGAGATTGGAGAATAATTCGTTTTCTTAACTAGCCTAAAACGAGTTCAGTTTTAATATTAGATGCGTTAATCAGATGGCTAAGTGAATAAAAATAGGTTTCTTTGTGATTGTGCTAAATATTTTATTTTGCTTCATTTTCAGGGCATACCAAAAACTAACAAGTACT
>NW_025781112.1:0-44670 GCF_021130785.1 Homalodisca vitripennis | reverse complement strand
AATTTTGTCTTATCTCAACTTAACTTGTTCCCCCCTTTCGCTTACATTGATTTGTTTACATTACGGTATCCCTCCATTGTTTTTTAAATTATCTTTGTTAATTGTCTCATTTTATTGTTTTGTGGCACTATCGGGAACACCTTTTGGTAATTCTCATTTGTAAAACTGCTTTGCCCCTTTCGATATCACAATGGCTCCCAAGGAATTCAAATACGAAACTTATCGTAAATCAACAGATCTTATCAAATCTCGTTTTGCTTCTCTTAACGAAACCGTCACGAAAATCACTACCAGCGCTCCACCTTTGACACCAGTTCAAATCAGACAATTAAACACAGTGTTTCGCGGAAACTAAAGAAGAAAACGCGCGGACTTTGAACTTAAACCTTCAACGTGTCATCGAAGGTGACAGTGAAGCAGCGGATCAAGATACTCTTTCCAAAGATCAGGATGAGGTTAACGACCTATATGTCGCTATTTCTAGCTATGATCGAGGTTCATCTTGTCACTGAACCCACAACCTCCCGCGTCCTCATCACATTCTGATCATCCCGCGTTGTTCCCCACGACGGTAACTGGAGTCAAGTTGCCTAAAATTAAACTTACAGACGTTTGATGGTTCTCCTATGAAATGGATTTCATTTATCAACCTGTTTGACACTACAGTACACCGCAGTGCTTCACTCTCTAGCGTCGCTAAGTTCCAGTATTTACTGAGCATATTGGAAGGCGAACCTCTGAACTTAGTGAAGTCGCTCAATCTCACCCCCGCCAATTACCTCATTGCTTATCAGTTGTTGCGGGACAGATATCATAACATACGCCGCCTCACTACTCTCCATCTAAATTATATACTTGACATGCCCGCAGTCGCTAGCAACAATGCTAAACAACTTAGAGCGTTCATAACAACATTTTATGAACATTCAGAGTCCTTGAAAGCCCTGGACTGTGATATCGCCTCTGATAATCCTCTATTGTCAGCTCACTTGTTGCGCAAACTTGACAGCAAAAACTGTCCAGAAATTGGAACAGTATCGTGAGTCCCAAAGAGAGCCTGGCGCCGCTCCGCATTCCCTCCCCAAGGTCACGGAGATTATAACATTTTTAAATCTGGAATGCTCCCAGATTGAAGACGCTAGCCTTCACACCCACTCTGAGACGAAAATACTGTCTACCTCTTCCAGACCGAGGGTTGAAAAGCGTGTTCAGTTCGCCTCCCCCAAGCAAATGATGAATTTGTTAGCTACTGACGCTAAAATTAATTCAAACTACGAAGCTCTTTGTTTTTGTTGCCGGAAATCTGGGCACAAAAATTTACCAATGTCCTCTGTTTAAGGACAAGTCTCCTAATGAGCGGTACAACCTCGTTAAAGGTAACCAGCGGTGTTGCATTTCATGCTTGGGAAATCATCCGATTAAAGAGTGCAGATCCAAAGAACACATGTTCGACTTGCCACAGGAAACACCATTCGCTTCTGCACTTTAATAACAGCGCCGATAGGCCTAGCTCTTCCGCCACTGCGCCTCTACCCCCCCCCCCCCCGCTAGCTGTCAACACAACACTGACTTGTGCCGCGCGCTCCACCTCTCTCACTGAAACAAGCACCGTGCTGCTCTGTACAGCACTGGTCAAACTCACTGCCCACAATGGCCAGTCATATATTTTCCGCGCCTTATTGGATTCTGGCAGTATGTCCGACTTTGTTTCTGAGCGTGCTGCTCAGCTGTTAGGCTCACGTCGCCAGCCTTCTAACCTCACTGTCATTGGGTTAGCCCAAAACATGACTAACACCAGAGGGTCACTAGATCTCAATCTTGAAACATTATCGGGACACTTAATTGCCCAAAACCATTCCTTCCATGTACTGGAAAAAAATCTCTCTCCAACTTCCGCGGGTAGAACTTAACCCGGAAGTACTCATGCGAACAAAATCTTTTGTTCTCGCGGACCCGACCTTTGGCAAGCCTGGTCCAATCGATGTCCTCATCGGCAACTCTCTCTTCCCTCAACTGCTTACCAATGAGCGACACTCTCTCGGGGCGAATATGCCTTCTGCTCTTGGCACTATTTTTAGATATGTGATTGTTGGAAGTGCGCCGTGTCTCTCTACCGCGCAAAGAACCTCTAATCTCGCCATCTCTCTCCTCTCGACCACAGATACTGACCTCCACTCCTCCCTTCAACGATTTTGGGACACAGGAAGAACTTCCGATCTGTAGTAAAAAATCGGAAGAAGAAATCGCGTGTGATAAACTGTTTGAGACATCGCATACACGTGACTCGGAAGGTCGCTATGTAGTCAAGCTTCCCTTTGTTGACAACCTCGCCCACACTAAATTGGGAACGTCAAGGTCAACCGCCGCTCATCGCCTGGAGTCTATGGAGAGGCGGATCCACGCCAGAAATAACTCCCCCCTGAAGGCGCTCTATATCGAGTTCATGACCGAGTACGAGGCGCTCGGACACATGAAATGTCTTCCCCATCCTGATTTATCTGCTCCGCATTATTTTCTCCCACATCATGGGGTAGTGAAAGAGTATAGTAGCACTACCAAGCTTCGTGTTGTTTTTGACGCCAGTGCCAAGACCGGCTCAGGCCTATCCCTCAACGACCGTACTTCTCACCGGTCCAAAGTTACAAAATAATATTTGTGATATCCTTCTCCACTTCCGGCTGAAAAATTTTGTTTTTTCGTGCGACATCCGGCAGATGTACCGCCAAATTAAGATTCATCCAGACGACCAAAGGTTTCAGCTCATCCTTTGGCGTGAAAACCCCTCCCTTCCGCTCTCTACTTACCAGCTGACCACGGTGACGTATGGTATGAAACTGTTCACCCTACCTCGCCATAAAAACTCTCCGACAATTGACACAAGATGAAGGTTCCAATTTCCCTCAGGCAGCTCACATTCTGAAACACCATAGCTATGTGGACGATTTGATAGCCGGAGCGTCCACTGAAGACGAAGCTCTCCAACTTCAACATCAGCTGATCGAGCTTCTCCGCTTAGGCGGCTTTGAACTGAGGAAATGGGTTTCTAATTGCCCAAAATTACTTCAACCATTGCCTGCCTCTCATCAAGAATCCCCTGTGTTTCTTCAACCACCTTCGTCGGACCCTCTGTTCTCCATCTTAGGTATCCATTGGTCACCTGTGACAGACTGTTTTAAATATAACCTCAACTTCACATGTGATGCCCCGACTAAGCGGAAAGTGCTAAGTCTGATCGCTCGGATTTACGACCCGTGCGGTTTTTTTTTGTCCCCTTGCATAATGATAGCAAAGCGCTTCATGCAAGTGTTGTGGACTTCCGGTGTATCTTGGGATGAACCCTTGTCTCCGGACCTCGCGCTAAAATGGCGAGACTTTGTGATCGACTTAAAAAACATTGTTGAAGTGTCGATCCCTCGGCCGATAATGGCCACCCCCTCTAGCTCATGTGAACTACATGGTTTCTCGGACGCATCCGAGACCGGTTACGCCGCTGTTGTGTATATAAGGTGCATAAACACTGATAGTGAAGTGAGTGTGACCCAAATAATTTCAAAAACTCGTGCTGCCCCGCTAAAACGAGTAACTTTGCCGCGATTAGAGTTGTGCGCGGCTCACCTCCTGGCTAATTTAGTTCATTATGTACAGTCTCAGTATTCCAGTGTATTAAGTATTGACTCTACAACTTTGTGGTGTGATTCGACTGTGACTCTGTCCTGGATACATACTCTCCCTTACCGCCTCAAAACGTATGTAGCGAATCGTGTAGCTCAAATCCAAGAGCTCATTCCTCCCTCTTCTTGGCGTCATGTGTCTAGTGCTGACAACCCTGCAGACTGTGCTTCTCGTGGGATCCTCCCTTCGGAACTTGTTCATCACACTCTTTGGTGGCACGGACCCTTGTGGCTGCAACTACCTCCTCCAGATTGGCCCACTTCCAGTTTTTCTCCGCTCGATGATTCTTCCTTGGACGAGTTGAAGCCCGTTCCGCTGTCCGTCTTCGTTGCAGCCTCCCAGCCTCCTTGGGATCTACTCACTCGTTTCTCCTCCTGGACCAAGCTGCTCCATGTGTTGGCGTATCTCCTCCGGTTCGTCTCTCATAGCCGCCGGCAAGAACATCATGTGGGTCCTCTTTCTGTCGTCGAGGTGCGAGCTGCTCAACTTCGCCTCTTCCAATTAGTTCAACGAGAATCTTTTCCTGATGACCTGGCAGCCCTTCGAGACAACAAGAACTGCTCCATCAAGCTACAGCGCCTTGCTCCCTTCATTGATGCTGAAGGACTCCTCCGTGTTGGTGGTCGACTAAAGCTTGCTGACTTGACGGAAGAAGTGCGCCACCCCTGTATTTTGCCTAAATCTCACCATGTTGTTAACTTACTAATAGACCACACTCACCTACAAAACTTACATTCAGGGGTTCAATTAACCATGTCCCTTTTAGCCCAGCATGTCTGGATTCTCTCTGCTCGTAGTGTGGTGCGCTCGCGCATTTTTCAATGCCTCCCTTGCTTTAAACAAAGACCCAAGCCTTTGTTCCCTCTCATGGGTGATCTACCCAAAGCCCGCATAATTCCCGCTCGACCTTTCTTGTCGACAGGCATTGACTATGGTGGTCCCTTCAACGTCAAGATTCACAACCTCCGCTCTATCCGACACACTAAAGCTTACATCTGTCTCTTTGTGTGCCTAGTGACTAAGTCTGTACATATAGAAGTCGCCACTGATCTGTCCACGGACGCATTTATAGCCGCACTCACACGTTTTGTTTCACGTAGAGGCCTATGTACCGACATCTATAGTGACTGTGGTACAAACTTTGTTGGTGCGAGAAACTCTTTACAGCAACTAATCACTTCCTCTGGCAAGCTCCAAATTCACCAATTGTCCCTCGGCCAGAAAATTAACTTTCATTTTAACCCCCCTGCAGCTCCCCACCATGGCGGCCTCTGGGAAAGCGCCATTAAGAGCGCCAAATTTCACTTGAAAAGAGTTCTGGGCACCTATGTTCCCACTTTTGCCCAATTTACCACCCTCACTTGCCAGGTGGAAGCAATGTTGAATTCCCGCCCGCTTACTGCGCTCTCCAGTGACCCCAACGATTTACAACCTCTCACTCCGGGGCACTTCCTGATTGGAGCGCCGCTAGTGGCTGTGCCCGAACGCAACCTTGCAGATTTGCCGGATAACAGGCTGGCTCATTGGCAGCTAGTGCAGGCTTTCTCCCAGCGAGTGTGGAAACGCTGGAGCAGGGAGTACCTCCATTCCCTCCAGCAAAGACTTAAGTGGGAGCGGCCCTCCCGAAATTTACAAGTTGGCGATCTAGTATTGGTCCAACAAGACTCTCCCTCGCTGTGTTGGCCCCTCGCTAGAATAACTAAGCTTTTCCCTGGACGTGACAGTGTAGTGCGTGTGGTAGAACTCAAGACCCCCCAAGGTACCTTCACACGCCCGGCAGTCAAAGTGTTCCTGCTGCCGTTCTTGTCACCAATAGCTTAAGTCTATCTCAACACTTTAGGATAGATAGTTAAGACCTAGTTTAAGATGTTAGTCTTTAGCTTTATTTCTCATGTTCTTTCTCGATCATGCCACTTTGATTTGTTGAATCCTGATGATTCAAAGCCGCCGGTATGTTCAATATTTAATTTAATATAGATAAGCATAATCTAGCCCAGACGCATTTAGGTATAAGAGAGAGAGGGAGCGTGGTCCCAAATCAGTCGTCCGCTGTTCCAATCAGCGCCACACCCCCTGATATCTTAAAGGGTCCTGTCCTTGAAGTATTCTGGGCGCTCTTCCGCTTTGCGACTGCTGCCCGTTCGGCGAATAGCAGATACCCCTCTAACCAACCAGGGCGATAGCGTCCCCTGGAGCGAGCCGCTTCCCGGCATTCTGAGTGGAATCATCGGCCGGAGACCATGTAGCTCTACAGTTCGTGGGTCACTCTTTGTGCTCGACCCTTTCGTATTGACTTTGTTTTCAAGTGTTTTTCTTTAATGTGCATTACCATCCTCCTCCCACACTCCTTTGGAGGTAATTTCAGGGTATTAGTGGAGAAGACAGTGTCCAGTGCGGATTATTCGTCGTTCGACCGCGGCCGCCAGCGGTGACGCCCGTTCGCTACGCGCCAATTACGTCGCGCCTAAGCACTCCTGTCGTTGCTGCTTCCCCCTGTGGATCGCTACACACAGCGAGTTTTCCAAGGTACTGTTAAAACTCCATCACTTGTGTTGTATTCTCCTCTCACCTCTTGTTACCTGCCCACTTTCCCGCCATTCTGCACATTGTTTTATTTTTATTCTCATAATTATTGGTCCTCCGATTATTAATTTTTAACTTCTGCCCGTACACAATTGCTTTATAGTTTTGTCAGAGTATTCATCTGTACCACTGGATGATTTATTTTTTAGACTATTTATTACTTGTTTTATTTCTTTCCATGTTGTGGGAGTCAGATGAAATGGTTGTATTAAAGGGGTGTTTAGATCCTCTCCTAGTCTGCAATCTCCCAATTGTTGGTTGTTTTGCTGTATTGTCAGTTCAGCTATTTGAGTGAAATAGGTGTTTAGTTCTTCAGCTACCTGAATAAGGTTGTTTAGCATGGCTCTCTGTATTTATTAGGTCCCATACAGCTTTAGACTTGTCAGATGTCATTATTTTCCGGGTATTTTCATTTTGTTGTAGTGCTTTTAGTTTATTGTCATAGATCTTTTTCATATTTACCATAGTTTTTCTGTCTTACACCTTTCCAGTTATTTCATAGGTGTTTAGAGCTCTTAAATAGGCAGCTTTCATCTCGGCTGATTCTTGGTCATAGTAATGAATTGGTTTACTCTTACTTTTATTCTTCCTTTGAAGGCAAGCGATGTCAAGGGCAGTTCGCAGTACTCCTTCAAATATATTGAATGCTGACTCTGCATCTTCAGCATTGTGGACAGTATCCCAGTTTTTAATGGAAAGCAGTGACTTGAGCTGGTCGAGGTTTCTCCTTCCCATTTGTGTAGATTTTGTGTATTAGTATAATGTTTACTACAATACACACTGCACATTTGAGCTGTATGATCTGATAGTCCAGTTTGTAAAATTGTTGCACTAAGGTCATGTTCTGGAATACTAGTGCATATACAGTCAATTGAAGTACTTGTGTCAGGTGTAATGCGAGTTGGTGGTAAAGGGAGCCTTCTTATGTTTTGTGTTGCCAGCTCGTTGTCCAGCATTATGTGGTCGGGGTGGTTGGGTTTTAATCTGTCAATAATTATGTCTCCTGTCATAATAAACAAGTTATTATGTGCTTGACTATGTTCCAGGATGTTTGATAGAATGTCCAAGCTAGTTTGAATGTTTACTCCAGGAGGGCGGTAAACACCTAGGAGGTAGCAATGCTTCCCTCTGATTGTTATGTGAGCCATTGCAGCCTCGAGTAGTTTTTATTCACAGTAGTTAGTTACGTCAATAGCTTATATACTGTTTATTATATATATATATATCGTATGGGGGACAAAGGCAGCTATCCATAAATAAATAAATTAAAAATTACAATTATTAAAAAGTACGTAAGAACAAAGTTCTTGAGTCATAAATTAAAAATAATATTAAAATCTCCCGTCACAAAGCTAAATCCAAATTACTGAGCCAGTTTAGAGACCCATCCTCTAAACCACTCAGACCAGCCAGACCACCAGAAAACAATCGCAAAGGGCAGTCGTTTACAATGTGCTCAATTGTCTGGGAGTTTGCGCCACAATCACACGTCTGGTCGTCAGTAATACCCCACTTGAATTTCCAGTGATTGCTTCTCCCAACCCCAGTTCGAAAACGATTCAATAAAACCCATTCCTTTCGAGGAATTTCCAAGCCACCCGCTGCTTTCGTAGGATCGGATATCAAGAACTTGTTCCGTCCATCGAATGATTCCCAGGATGACGCCCAGTTAGCATTAGGCGTAAAGTTCTCCTCTATCAACTGGGATGCTGTTCGTAGTGATGGCTTGCGTGATTTGAGCCGGCTATCTTGCTGAGGAAGGTCGCGCGTAACGGGCAATTCGGGATTGGACACAATCTTATTGAACTCTCTCAGAAGAGCCTCTTTGCGTCTAATCTCAGGTGGTGCTATATTGCTCAGCACTGGGAGCCAAGGTGTTGGTGTTGCCATGAGAGTTCCAGTAATTGTCCTCATGGCCCTATTAAGAACGACGTCGACCTCTCGCACATGTGCACTATTAAGCCACACAGGAGCACAATATTCAGCAGCGGAGTACACAAGGGACAAAGAAGTGGTACGCAGTACTTTAGCGTTGGCTCCCCAAGTTGATCCAGCAAGATGCTGTACTATATTAGCCCTTGTTTTCAGCTTTGCTGCTGTCTTTTGAAGGTGACTTTTAAAAGTGAGAGATCGGTCTAACTCCCAGATACTGCGGATGTTCATTATGTTTCAATTTGACACCATCAAGAGTTATATTTAACTTGTAGTTCGCCAGTCTGTTATTTAGGTGGAAACATGATACTTCAGTTTTATTAGGATTTGGATTTAGCTTCCAGGCTCTAAAATAATCTGCGAGGACTGAAAGATCATCAGTGAGTGCCTGTTCTGTTTTCTTTATGTCATTATGTTGGTAGGCTAAGGCAATATCATCCGCATAAATAAACTTTCTGGATAACGTTGTTGGGATGTCGGCAGAGTACACGTTGAACAACAAAGGAGCAAGTACTGAGCCCTGTGGAAGGCCGTTTTTTAAGTTGCCTGAAAGAACTTTCCTCACGGCCAAGGCATACTTTTATAAGCCTGTCGCTAATCATTGAATTAAGAAGCCGCAGAAGGAAAGGGCAAGGAATTACAGTAGATTATAGAGCTTTACTAAAAGGCCTTTTCTCCAGACAGTGTCGTAAGCTGCAGTAAGGTCTATAAAGGCTGTAGAGGTTTTTGCTCTCCTTTCAAAACCATTCTCAATAAAAGTTGTTAGTGCAAGCACCTGGTCACAGCAGTTACGACCAGGTCTAAAGCCAGCTTGATCTATAGGAATGCTGGCATTGAGAATGGGAAATATTCTATTATAGATCAACCTCTCCAGCAGCTTATAACACACACTCAACAGGGCTATGGGCCTATAGCTCTCAATACGCTCTGGGTCTTTGTTGGGCTTCAAAACTGCGATTATTTTAGATCTTTTAAATGCTGCAGGCAGGTTACCTGTAGCCAGTATTTCGTTGAACACTGTAAGAAGCCAGTATTTAACTTTGATTCCTGAGTACTTTAGGAATTCTGGGAAGACGTTATCGATACCGGCTGCCTTCCCAACTGACAGAGCGGAGATGGCCACTTCAATTTCATCAAGTTCAAATGCTCTCGATATTTCCAACGGAGCTTGCCGACTGCTTTTAAATTCGTTTAACTTGTAGTTAACCAGCTTGTCAGATGGGTGGCGAACTGACTTGGACAAAGCAACAATACGCTTTGCTATTGCACAGGGTTTCGGATGTGACAAAGAACTGTTCGTCGAAGGCTTGCCGGTGGAGAGCTTTCTCAAGAGGGACCAAGCTTTACGGCTACTATGGGTGAAGTTAAGATTTTCCATTGTGTGTACCCACTTTTCTCTTCTTGCTTTGTCAAGAGATTGTAGCAGCCGATCAGCTGTTTCTGTGTTCCCGGTGTCATTGAACTCACTGTAAAGGTCCTCACACTCTTGACTCCAACCTGGCACATAGCTCTTTCGAAATCCTCGTGGAATGCACAGTTTAGCAGTAGCCAGGACTAGCTTTGTGAACCGGTCATAGTTTCTTATCGTGGGAGGGATGAACCTGATGCCATCATCAAGTCTAGATGTAAAGGCTTTCCAATCAGCTTTGTTAAAATTCCAGCGAGGCCGAGGGAAGGATCTTACAAGAGGAATCTTGATTCCGACTGAAATAAGCACAGGCCTATGCTGAGAATGAGGAAAGGCACCAAGAACTTTCCTCCCAACTGCTAAAGGCTTAAGAGAGCGGGCACAAGAGCAAAAACATAGGTCTGGAGTTAACCACGACGCCAGCGGGCTGAATAAAAAGTGTGGGCGTCTTTGGCATCATGTATTAATATTAAGTTGTTATTTTTCAGCCCAACTAGTTAAACTCGTACCATTGTCGTCATCCGATTAGTATCCCCACGAGCTGTGATGACTGTTAAAGTCCCCAATGTAAAGGACGGGGTGTCCAAATATGGGAAGTACTGTGTCAGACCATTGTCTAATAGGTGGTTTGTAGACATTTACTATAGTTGTTTCTGACACTTTCACCACCAGTACAAAAATATCGTCATCACAGCTCTTGTAAATCGGGGACACATCATCGATGCCCTGCCTAACATAAGTTTGCCACTTCCGTATTTTCTGTGGCCAATGGCTTCTACAAGTGTATATCCAGGGATATTGCCTCTTGCACAGGTGTTAGAATTCTCAATGTGAGTCTCCTGGAGTGCTAGGACATCTACGTTGTTCTTTATCATAATTTTGCTTAGGCACTCACATTTAGATCTGCTCAGACCCTCTGCGTTAAAATAACATGTATTTAAAAGAGAGCCAATATTTAAAAAATCAGTATTTGTTTGGCCCTGAGAAGGACCGTTTGTTTGGTCTTCGATAGCTGCCATAACTGGGAGATCACAAGAGTGACGGTCCAGCTACCAAAAATTGCTGTTCGTTTAGCGTTACCCAGGGAGCACGTGTAGCAAGCTACGGACGCGAACAACTTCACCCCCCTGTTTATATATATATACTGTTTTATTAAGCTGTCCTTACAATAAATAGCAACTCTCCCCAATTTATGTTCTTTTCTGCAGTATTCAGCTATGAGAGTGTATCCTTGAAGTTTGGTGTTTTCAATATCACTTTGCTGAGACCGTGTTCTGTTAAGACTAAGAGGCTGGGACATATTTCACATAGTAGATGGTTCAGCCGGTTTATTTTTGAAATCAGACTTTTTTATGTTTTGATGGCATATTGTTAGGTTGTCACTTTTCTCTGCTGAGTGTTACCTAAAAAACAGTTTGTTTCTATTGACAGCATTGTAAAATGTTGCTACTGCATGCTTCTGTCTTTCCTTTTGACATCACTGAAGGTGTGGTGGTATCCTTCACTATATGATGTTCAGTTTGATTTTGTGACAGATCTTGTGGCTGAGAAGGGGTGTAGGTTTGTTGCTTACAGGATTGATGGGTCAAGTTTTCTGGTGGTCGTACATTCCTTATAAAAATCAATGTGTTTGAGAAGAACTCCTCAAAAGATTTTTCCTTTGGCTTTATTTTGGCGAATAATGGTGGTTTCCTTTTACCAGGTGTTTTGTGTGTTTGTTCTGTGTCGTTCAATTGTTTTCCCACTTTAGCCATTTGCAAAGAGACACTGTAGAATGTGTCGTTGGGTTGTATGGGGTTGTTAAGATTTAGTTTTCAACACAAGTCTGTCTAATTCCAGAAGTGAGAGAGCTGTTAGTCTGATGTCATTAAGACCTTTGAGGTGCTAAGTAGCTCATCATGAAGAGAAATAGTGGAGTGGTGGGGGTCATCCAGAGATAAGGGGGGCACGTGAAGATTCGTAGATAGTGGGAGGCTGAAGGACTAACATGCTGTTTTCCATATGAAGTGTTGTAGAGCTGCTTGAAAGTTTCATGTTGAGGTGAGATTTAGTGTTTACTACAACAGATTTAAGGTAGGCTCTTATAGTACACTCTTGTTCATCAAGCTTAAGGACAAGTTCTTGACAATTTGTTTGAATGGAGTGGATGAGAGAGTTCCTGGATTCTAGCTCAGTTCTCAAGACTACTTTAGTGTCCTTCAAGGCAGTTATTTCCAACTGAAGCCTATCAGTTTCCTTTTTAAAGTAGATGGTCTTGCTGTCAAGATCCTCTGTGAATTGTTGGATTTTAGTATTAAGTACTGATTTTTCTGAGTTTAGGTTATTAATTTTTGTGGTGAACTCATTTTTTTCAACCTCTGCTTGGAGCAAGAAGTCCTCTTTGAGATTGCGCTCTTCTTCAAGTTTGCTTGTCATGAAGCACAGCTCTTCTTTGAGCATTTGGTTATTTCCCTTTCATTCTGACAGGATTTCTTCAGCACCTTTAAGTCTGTCCTCCAGTTCCAATAGATTTTCAGATTTTGTCTCCTTCAGGTCGTGGAGTTGTTGTTTAATGAGGCAGTTCTCCTTCAGAAGTGCACTGCCAAGTTCAGCTGCAAGGGTGAGAGAGGTCTCCAAGTTTTCTTCTATTGAAAGGTTATGAATTTTGCTTTGCAGATCTTCAATGTCTTTGATACTCTTTTCATAACTTTCCTCACTGCACCGCTTACATTCCTACTGTTCAATGTCATTTTTGCTAATTTTTTTTAAGTTTACTGTCCGACCGGTCAAGACACTTTGAGTGAAGTGAAACCATCTATGACAGCCACTGGTGCAATAAATAGGAGAATATTTAACCCCCATGTTACATACACCACAAGGATAATTTGACATTTTATGACTGGGTATATGATGAGGCAGTTCATAGTGAGGAGATGACAAGTCAGAATCAGGGCACTCAAACATGTGACCTAGGGCAAGGTACCCGGACATGAAGTTGAGATAGAGGGTTTTGAAGTTTCAGGAGAGAGATTTTTGGACTTAAAGAGGAGGAGTTCCTGCAGTTTTTAAAAAATATTTATAAATAGCGGTATTATTGTTCGTAAGCAGTTAGCACATTCATATTTTATAATGATACTACCCTGACCTATCCTGTGTACCTGCAGTCTCTACAGGTTATTAACTGTTTACAGTCTTAATATTCGTCAGCGATAAGCACTTTTACATGATATAACGATACTTCCCTGACCTCCTGCAGACGCTAAAGAAAATTTATTTTAGCGGTCTTATTGTTTCATCAGTGATAAGCACATTTAGATTATATAAAGATACTTTCTTAAACTCGTTTATGTTCCTACATTCTTTAAAGTGAGTTTATTGTTCGTCAGTGATAAGTACTTTCACATGGTATAATGATACTTCTTTATTTGTGCTCCTTCAGTCTCTAAAGTGAGTTTATTGTAAGTTGTTCTATTGTTATTCAGCAATAAGCACATTTAGATGATATAAACTTATTTCCATTATCTCTTTTATGTTACAACAGCATTTTCTAAAGAGAATTTATTTGTATTGTTCGTCAGTGATAAACAAATATAGATAGTATAAAGATACTTCCTTGACTTCTTTTGTGTACCTGCAGCCTCTTAGGATTGTTTATTGTAAGCTGGCTTATTGTTTGTCAGCGATTCGATTATTCAGATGATATAAAGATACTTCTCTAACCTATTCTGTGTTCCTGCAGTCTCTAAAGAGTATTTATTGTTAGCAGTCTTATAGTTCAACAGCAATAAGCATTTTCACACGATATAATAATACTTCCCTGACCTCATTTGTGTTCGTGCTGTCTCTAAAGGATTTTTACTTACAGCAGTCTAATTGTTTGTTATTGATAAGCTCATTCTCATCATATAAAGATACTTGACCTACTCTGTGTTTTGCAGTCTCTTAAGAGTCTTAATTGTTAGCAGTCTTAATATTCATCGATGATAACTAAATTCAGATGAAATAAAGATATTACCCTTATATCTTTTGCGTATCTGTAGTCTCTAAAGTGTGTTAATTAATTAAGTGTGTTTAATAGTGGTCAAGAAGTTGTTTGTCAGCAATTATCATATTCAGATATTAAAATGATCCTTCCCTGACCTAATTTGTGTTTCAGCAGTCTCTTAAGAGGGTTTATTGTTAGCAGTCTGATTGTTCGTCAGTGATGAGCACATTCAGATGATATAAAAAAACTCCTGTAGTCTATGAAGTGTTTATTATAAGTGGTCTTATTATTTGTCAGTGATAAGCACATTCAGATGTTATAAGTTACTTCTCTGACCTCTGTTGTGTGTTCCTTGTAGTCTATGAAGTGTTTATTATAAGTTCTCTTATTATTTGTCAGTGATAAGCACATTCAGATGTTATAAGTTACTTCTCTGACCTCTGTTGTGTGTTCCTTGTAGTCTATGAAGTGTTTATTATAAGTTCTCTTATTATTTGTCAGTGATAAGCACATTCAGATGTTATAAGTTACTTCTCTGACCTCTGTTGTGTGTTCCTTGTAGTCTATGAAGTGTTTATTATAAGTGGCCTTATTATTTGTCAGTGATAAGCACATTCAGATGTTATAAGTTACTTCTCTGACCTCTGTTGTGTGTTCCTTGTAGTCTATGAAGTGTTTATTATAAGTGGCCTTATTATTTGTCAGTGATAAGCATATTCAGATGTTATAAGTTACTTCTCTGACCTCTGTTGTGTGTTCCTTGTAGTCTATGAAGTGTTTATTATAAGTTCTCTTATTATTTGTCAGTGATAAGCACATTCAGATGTTATAAGTTACTTCTCTGACCTCTGTTGTGTGTTCCTTGTAGTCTATGAAGTGTTTATTATAAGTGGTCTTATTATTTGTCAGTGATAAGCACATTCAGATGTTATAAGTTACTTCTCTGACCTCTGTTGTGTGTTCCTTGTAGTCTATGAAGTGTTTATTATAAGTGGTCTTATTATTTGTCAGTGATAAGCACATTCAGATGTTATAAGTTACTTCTCTGACCTCTGTTGTGTGTTCCTTGTAGTCTATGAAGTGTTTATTATAAGTGGTCTTATTATTTGTCAGTGATAAGCACATTCAGATGTTATAAGTTACTTCTCTGACCTCTGTTGTGTGTTCCTGTAGTCTATGAAGTGTTTATTATTATAAGTGGTCTTATTATTTGTCAGTGATAAGCACATTCAGATGTTATAAGTTACTTCTCTGACCTCTGTTGTGTGTTCCTTGTAGTCTATGAAGTGTTTATTATAAGTTCTCTTATTATTTGTCAGTGATAAGCACATTCAGATGTTATAAGTTACTTCTCTGACCTCTGTTGTGTGTTCCTTGTAGTCTATGAAGTGTTTATTATAAGTGGTCTTATTATTTGTCAGTGATAAGCACATTCAGATGTTATAAGTTACTTCTCTGACCTCTGTTGTGTGTTCCTTGTAGTCTATGAAGTGTTTATTATAAGTGGTCTTATTATTTGTCAGTGATAAGCACATTCAGATGTTATAAGTTACTTCTCTGACCTCTGTTGTGTGTTCCTGTAGTCTATGAAGTGTTTATTATAAGTTCTCTTATTATTTGTCAGTGATAAGCACATTCAGATGTTATAAGTTACTTCTCTGACCTCTGTTGTGTGTTCCTGTAGTCTATGAAGTGTTTATTATAAGTGGTCTTATTATTTGTCAGTGATAAGCACATTCAGATGTTATAAGTTACTTCTCTGACCTCTGTTGTGTGTTCCTTGTAGTCTATGAAGTGTTTATTATAAGTTCTCTTATTATTTGTCAGTGATAAGCACATTCAGATGTTATAAGTTACTTCTCTGACCTCTGTTGTGTGTTCCTGTAGTCTATGAAGTGTTTATTATAAGTGGTCTTATTATTTGTCAGTGATAAGCACATTCAGATGTTATAAGTTACTTCTCTGACCTCTGTTGTGTGTTCCTTGTAGTCTATGAAGTGTTTATTATAAGTTCTCTTATTATTTGTCAGTGATAAGCACATTCAGATGTTATAAGTTACTTCTCTGACCTCTGTTGTGTGTTCCTTGTAGTCTATGAAGTGTTTATTATAAGTTCTCTTATTATTTGTCAGTGATAAGCACATTCAGATGTTATAAGTTACTTCTCTGACCTCTGTTGTGTGTTCCTTGTAGTCTATGAAGTGTTTATTATAAGTTCTCTTATTATTTGTCAGTGATAAGCACATTCAGATGTTATAAGTTACTTCTCTGACCTCTGTTGTGTGTTCCTTGTAGTCTATGAAGTGTTTATTATAAGTTCTCTTATTATTTGTCAGTGATAAGCACATTCAGATGTTATAAGTTACTTCTCTGACCTCTGTTGTGTGTTCCTTGTAGTCTATGAAGTGTTTATTATAAGTGGCCTTATTATTTGTCAGTGATAAGCACATTCAGATGTTATAAGTTACTTCTCTGACCTCTGTTGTGTGTTCCTGTAGTCTATGAAGTGTTTATTGTTTGTCAGCGATAAGAACATTCAGATTATATAAAAATACTTCTCTAACCTATTTTATCTTCCTGCAGCCTCTTAAGAGCTTGTATTGTTAGCAGTCAGCGATAAGCACTTTCACATGATATATGGATACTTCTTCCCTGACCTCATTTGTGTTACTACTCCAATCTCTTAAAAATGTTTTTTTTTTGTTAGAGGCCATATTGCTTTATCAGGGATAAGCACTTTCAGATACTATAAAGATACTTCACTTACCTTGTTTGTGTTCCTGCAAGCTGTAAATTGGGTTTATTGTAGTTGTCTGTTGGTCTTGTAGTAGTATTGTTTGTCACCAATAAGCAAATTTAGGGGTTAATAAGACTGGAGTAGTTTTTATTGAATAAGGCAAAGTAGTACACTTATAAACTTTAAACTAATATGTTGATATTAAAGTCTAGAATATGTGTCCCCACTCTTTTAAAATAGTCACAGCATGACTCTCTATGACTTAAATGTGTATTGAAATTTTTTGGATCTGAAATATAGTGTCTGTATGAGGTGGCGCTGTAGTAGTCTGTAAGGCGCTTGACCATGCCTATCTTCTTGCAGCGTGTGACTTGGTTTGTCGTAGTTTCAGCTGTAGGAGAGAATGGGATTGGTTCTTCTGTGAAAATAATTCAGAATTAGTTGTTTGCGTTTCCAACACTTTTTTGATTTTATGGGTTTCGTCCCGATTATGCTATTTAGTGTCGTTGTTTATAATATTTAGCTGTCTTAGGACTTCTTTCAGTTGCAGTATTTCCATCTCATAATTGTTAATTTATTTTTCTTTATCCTGTTCTACAGAGATTCATAACTTTCTTTCCTTAATAAGTTGATATTCGGCTTGTTTTAAGACTAGTATTTGGGTGTAGTTAACATTTTTCAGGATCAGGTAGGTTGGCTAGCTGGTAGTCTTGAGTATTTTTGTACCTTATCTTGAATGCTAGAGTTGAAATGGCTGCATGTGTTGGATTTGAGTCCCTTGTTCAGGTAGGTTGCCTGGCTGGTAGTCTTGAGTATTTTGTACCATATCTTGAATGCTAGATTTGAACTGGCTGCTTGTGTTGAGTTTAACCCTCTAAGTGGCAAGCGACATCTGAGACGTTCTATTTACGCCGCCGTGACGTGGCAAGCGACGTCTTAGAAGTCGCTTCACATTGCCGCTTATTGCTAGGCAAACGATAATTATTTTTACGCTTAGTTTGCACAGTTGCGTTCACCACTAAATTTCAAATACATTTCATATAGTATCATCAACATCACCATGAAATAATCAATGGTACTAACTGAAATAATCCTTGTGGCAAAACTAGCTGAGTAGGCCTACGTGACTGTATCGTTTCTCTTGGCTTGTAATGGTCGTTTGTTGTTGTTTGGTGTTGTGTTTTAGAATATTTTACAATGGATGTCAATCTAGGAGTAGTAGTATACGTGATATATTGCAAGGTGAAGAAAGCTTAGGTAGTTCAGATGAAGAAAGTGATTTTCCTATCGAATAGATACCCGATAATATTTCATTAGCAGATATTGTAAGTGAATCAAGTGAAAGTGAATCAAGTGATAGCGAATCAAGTTTATCTGATTCTAGTGTACCCCTCATACAAAGAATTCCACGACAACATATTTGGGTACGAGTGTTTCCTCCAGAACCAAATAAAAATATTGAAGCTAAATTCAGAGTGAGACATCCAGGTGTCAGAAATTGTCCACCTAGAAACTTAGGTAGGCCTATTGATTATTTTTATCTATTTTTTACTGACTTCATTTGGAATCTCATTACCAATGAAACCAACTTTTATGCTGCTAAAAAGATAAGAGATAAAAAAATTCTGGTGAAATCCGACAGTTTTCTAGGCTGAAAAATTGAGTACATATTTTGGTAAATGAAATGAATCAAAGAGTGTGCATCAATTGTGCGAAAGACCCTAATGTGAAAAGAAAAAGAAGCGTTTACTGGTGTCCAGGGTGTAACTGCGGTATTCACCTTCTTTGTTACCCTAAACTCCAGCACTTTTATAGGCCTTACACAACAGGGAGGAACAGGCAAGCAACTTCTAGTGATTCTAGATTCAGTTTTTCCCATATAACTTTTTCAGTGTTGTAAATAGAAAAAATATTATTGAAGGTTTTTTGTTTAGAATTAAATTGTGAATAAAGGTTGCATTTAACATAATCTCCTAGGAATGACATTTTTAAAGTTACAGAACGTAAAAATGAAAAGTTTGGTGGAGAAAAAACATTTTTTCGAACATTTGTGTGGATATCATAAAAAAAGGTTAAGGTATGTAAAACGTAACTATACTATGTTATTCTGTAGTTTATTACGAAAAATTGATATATTATAACAAGCATCGCTCATATTAGAATTTGCATTTTATTTTTAAATTATAAGATAGTCCTGCTTGACTCTGAAAAATAGCCTGCCATTCCAGCAACATATTACCGCCACTTAGAGGGTTAGGTCCTCTATTCAGTTAGGTTGCCTGGCTGGTATTCTTGAGTATATTGTAACTTATCTTGAATGCTAGAGTTGAACTGGTTGCATGTGTTGGATTTGAGTCCCTGTTCAGGTAGGTTGCTTGGTTGGTATTCTTGAGTATATTGTACCTTATCTTGAATGCTAGAGTTGAAATGGCTGCATGTGCTGGGTTTGAGTCCCTGTTCAGGTAGGTTACTTGGTTGGTATTCTTGAGTATATTGTACCTTATCTTGAACGCTAGCATGTGCTGAGTTTGAGTCCCTGTTCAGTTAGGTTGCTTGGTTGGTATTCTTGAGTATATTGTACCTTATCTTGAATGGTAGAGTTGAACTGGTTGCATGTGCTGAGTTTGAGTCCCTGTTCAGTTAGGTTGCTTGGTTGGTATTCTTGAGTATATTGTACCTTATCTTGAATGGTAGAGTTGAACTGGTTGCATGTGCTGAGTTTGAGTCCCTGTTCAGTTAGGTTGCTTGGTTGGTATTCTTGAGTATATTGTACCTTATCTTGAATGCTAGAGTTGAACTGGTTGCATGTGCTGAGTTTGAGTCCCTGTTCAGTTAGGTTGCTTGGTTGGTATTCTTGAGTATATTGTACCTTATCTTGAATGGTAGAGTTGAACTGGTTGCATGTGCTGAGTTTGAGTCCCTGTTCAGTTAGGTTGCTTGGTTGGTATTCTTGAGTATATTGTACCTTATCTTGAATGGTAGAGTTGAACTGGTTGCATGTGCTGAGTTTGAGTCCCTGTTCAGTTAGGTTGCTTGGTTGGTATTCTTGAGTATATTGTACCTTATCTTGAATGGTAGATTTGAACTGGTTGCATGTGTTGGGTTTGAGTCCCCTCTTCAGGTAGGTTACCTGGCTGGTAGTCTAGAATATTTTGTACATTATCTTGAATGGTAGATTTGAACTGGTTGCATGTGTTGGGTTTGAGTCCCCTCTTCAGGTAGGTTACCTGGCTGGTAGTCTAGAATATTTTGTACATTATCTTGAATGGTAGATTTGAACTGGTTGCATGTGTTGGGTTTGAGTCCCCTCTTCAGGTAGGTTACCTGGCTGGTAGTCTAGAATATTTTGTACATTATCTTGAATGGTAGATTTGAACTGGTTGCATGTGTTGGGTTTGAGTCCCCTCTTCAGGTAGGTTACCTGGCTGGTAGTCTAGAATATTTTGTACATTATCTTGAATGGTAGATTTGAACTGGTTGCATGTGTTGGGTTTGAGTCCCCTCTTCAGGTAGGTTACCTGGCTGGTAGTCTAGAATATTTTGTACATTATCTTGAATGGTAGATTTGAACTGGTTGCATGTGTTGGGTTTGAGTCCCCTCTTCAGGTAGGTTACCTGGCTGGTAGTCTAGAATATTTTGTACATTATCTTGAATGGTAGATTTGAACTGGTTGCATGTGTTGGGTTTGAGTCCCCTCTTCAGGTAGGTTGCCTGGCTGGTAGTCTAGAATATTTTGTACATTATCTTGAATGCTAGAGTTGAAACTGGTTGCATGTGCTGGGTTTGAGTCCCTGTTCAGGTAGGTTGCCTGGCTGGTAGTCTTGAGTATATTGTACATTATATTGAATGCTAGAGTTGAACTGGCAGCAAGTGCTGGGTTTGAGTGCCCTGTATATGTACAGTTGTTGTTGTTGTTGTTATATAGGTTGCCTGGCTGGTAGTCTTGGTTTTCCCCCATTGATACTTAAAACTTTAGTTCTGCTTCCTTCAGAGCGTTATTAAAAATTTTGTTTCTAAAATTATCTGGTGGTTGAATTCCAAAATTGTGTAAGTTATCAGCATAGAGGTATATTCTGGTGCTGTTGACTTCTGAGACTGTCTTATCTCCAAAGAAAGTAACTAAGTATTTAGTTGAGTTGTTTTTTCCACTGTCAATTAATTTAGCAATTTAAGCTGGCCATTGACAAAAACCCTTTATTTTAGAAAAACTGTATCTCCTTCAGAAAAGTTATATTTAGCCATGGCCATAAATAGTCGTCAAATAAAATTAATAAAGGATGTGGTACAGTTTGTCCATACACTGGCTTGTTCCCAAAGTTAAGTTGTATAAATGTGGTTTATATAAAACTGATTAGTTATAATACAGTCTTGATATTCTAAAATGAATTAGCAAACTTTTTATATTTATATGCATCCCGAGAATTGAATTAGTTTGATAGTGATAACTATCAAAACAATACTTTATTAAAGCTAAGGATAGTTTATCAGTCAAGAGTTCAAAGGTCAGACTTGGTAGTGGCCCTATTGTTCGCCAGCAATAAGCACATTTAGATGGTGGAAAGATCCTTCCTCGACCCCCATTGTGTTTCTGTAGTCTCTAATATGTGTTTATTTCAGTAGTTTTAATGTTCATCAGTGATAAACACATTCAGATGATATAAAGATTTCTAGTGAGACTAAAGTTAGTCTCCTTGTTCCTCTTAGTGCAGCGTCTGAACTCTGACACTGTCACAGACTTGACTCCTGGAATCTGTCGGTTGCTCCATCGTGTTTAGAGATTGTGCCTAAAACATTGTAGTCCACTCTTCATTGCAAAACAATTTAAAGAGTTCATTTAGAGCTTCTTTGCCACCAACCTTTTTTTGATCTATTCAAACGGATATGAACTCCAGATTCTAGGAGTCAAATCTGAGACAACATCACACTTCACAGGCTGCACTAAAAGGAGAACTGGAACTAAACTAAACATTCATATAGCCAAACATTTTTATTATGTTTAAAAAGTGTCAAGTTTTGAACATGTTCTGGTCAGATTGTTTCCTTTGATCTAGTTGGACTCAAGATAGCATTTTACACACAATTCATTTTTAAAACTGATGGTTTCAAAGAAAAAATACCATATTCATAATCTGAGATTCCCTATTTTGGTTACACTGTATGTTGTACTACCTTGTATTCAGGTATCGTATCATTTCAACATAACAAGGAAGAGTTTATACTGATATTACATTTGTTCTCAGAGCAGTGCCATATTCTTTGCTTGAAAAATGCAGAGAGGAACGGGAAATTTTGTCCCTGAAGATAAAAAACCTGCAGCCCTCAAATTATAACAAGGAGAATTATTTACTGAACTTCGTGTATTCCCCTATAGGATATAGAACAAGCTGTTTTAAAGACAAAGTGCACTCCTCTATATCCTCACAGGTGGTTGACAAGCAACAAGCAATACTTCAGCTTCTGTGCAGCTTCACTTTAAAACTGGTACAGTGTTAATGTAGTTATACAAGGTATGACTATTAAATAACGGGACTGACGCTGCAGTGGAACGAGTGCGCATGCGCCAACTAACAATGACCAACAGCTGTGTAGTTTGAGACTTCCTCTTCAGAATGCAGTTAGTCTCGTTTCTGTAAACAACATCGTTGTGTCATAACCTTCATTTATGTAAGTGTTGTTACTTTGTTTTGCCGGAAAAATGGTTAGCGTAATAATAGAGCAACGAATTGTTATTAAATTTCACGTTAAACTTGGAAAAAAAAACCACTACCGAAACCTATAATTTACTAAAAGAAGTGAATGTTTATCGCGGACTCGTATTTTTTAATGGTTTAAGCGTTTTCAAGATGGTCGACAAGACGTGGAAGATGATTCGCGGCCAGGTCGTCCTTCAACATCAAAAACGGAAGACAATGTCGAAAAAGTTGCTAATTTGATTCGGTCTGACCGGCGATTAAGCATTCGTGCAGTTGTTGAATCTGTAGGCATTGATAAAGAATGTGTACGGCAAATTTTACATGACAATTTGAACATGCGAAAAGTGTGTGCAAAATGGTACCAAAAATTATTACGATTGATCAACAAGCAGCTCGTAAAAATGTTTGTACTGACACTTTGAATGCCATTGAAAATGACCCAAATTTATTGGAAAGAATAATAACATGTGATGAATCGTGGTTTTTTACTTATGATCCGGAAACTAAGCGCCAATCCATGCATTGGAAGACCTCAACTTCACAGAGAGCCAAAAAAGCAAGAATGAGCAAGTCAAAATTTAAAGCAATGACGGTTTCTTTCGACATTTCGTGGGATTGTGTACCGTCACTGGGTTCCTGAAGGTCAAACAATTAATCAACATTACTATTTTGAGGTACTTAATAAACTACGTGTAAGAGTAAGAAAAAAACGACCCGAAATGTGGAAGGACATATCATGGATTTTGTACCAAGACAATGCGCCAGCTCATTCCGCGTTATCTGTCAAGCGGTTCCTGACCAAGTACAGCATCCCAGTGTTAGAACATCCACCTTACTCGCCAGACCTAGCACCATGCGACTTTTATCTTTTCCCTAAGGTGAAATCTGCATTGAAAGGTACGAGATTTGAATCCGTAGAAGCTGTTCAAGAAAAAAGCGGCAAGACTCCTGAAAGAGTTGACAGAAGATGACTTTCAGCATTGTTTCCAACAATGGAAAAATTCGCATGGAGCGTTGCAGGGATAGAGAAGGGGTGTATATTGAAGGTGATAATAAGTAATTATGTTTAAAATGAAAATAAATTTTTTTACAATATCAGTCCCGTTATTTAATAGCCATACCTCGTACAATGATAGTATCAGCACAGATGAAATGATCTTACGTACCCAGTGAATTAGTTAAACAATGACAGAATGTAGAAGATTATTGAAGATTTTCTAGGAGTGGCCTGAAAGAAAGGTGGTCAAGCTGAAACTTAGCTAAACTTAAGTACTAAAATAAAAATAAAATAATGCATTTTGGTTGAAAATTTTTTTTTAATTATTTGATTTACTGTCTGCAAAATATTTCAAAGATATAAGAATTCAATTTAAAATTTTGAATTATTACTTTTCTTCAAAAACATGAAATGATTAGATTTTGATTTGTAGGTGAATATAAAAAATTGGGAAAATATGGTAATAGATCCTATTGATTGTTATAGGTTTTATGATTGTTAAAAACTTATTGGCTTTATGTAACTATGTAGAGAAGCAAAACCTACTTTATTTCAGTTGCGAAATGTGATATCCACGTATGTGACAACTTGAATGTCCATCTCTTTTCACCAACAGTATCCATAAAACACAATGATACTGTTAGTAATACTTTATGATAGAAAACCCTTCCTATATTTTGACACAATTTATTATTTATTTATGAAAAATCATGTTCAGAAGCAAACAATAATCATTCATACATTCTACAATATTGATTATTTAGCCTTCATAGTACAAGAGAACTGGATAATATGCAGATGAGAGAAGAGGAAACGATTATTCAAAAGTGTATGTAAATCAACAAAATCAGTAGTTTTCTTTATTTTTAACATTTACATATTAATTTCATTTATGTATATAAAACTGACTGGGGTAGAGAAATTCAAAACAATACACATAATGCTTTCAACAATGTCTTGTACCCTAAAGAATAATGAGCAGCTGATATTAAAAACGAAATCCAACAATGCGAAACATGTTAACAGTAACAATAACGCAGCTGTACATCTTAACCTATGTTACTTTGTTCATTATCAATACAATGAGTTTACTAATGCTAAAATACTTTATGCTGAATACTTTAGGATCTTTTACTTTGTAAATCTTTTTTATACATGATGAATAACAATAAATTACTGAAGTACAATCTCTAAACAAGTTGTTATACTCTCTGAAAAGCTGCCTTTAAAAACAAAAAACACTTTTTACAAAGTAAACTTAACTATTGATAGCCTTTTTAGATGAAAAATATTGTGTTAACAGTCTTTACATGAATATACAAAAAAATGAGCAAAGTAAACACTTTGGCACTGTATTCTTCCACTACAAATCAAGCAAAAACAATAAAATTACTAATCTTAAAATATTAAAACAGTTAAAAAATTTGATTGAGATTGTTTTACCATGCATTCTTATACATAATTAGTAACAATAAAATTATTTTTTAAAGTGAAATAAATGAATAAAAATGATTAAAATGTTCAAACACTGACTCATAAAATGGCACTTGGTTTGTACATGAGTCATATACTGTACAAGTTCAACAATATTTACAGTTAATATTTAAAACTTGAAAATTAATTTTCATTAATTACAAACAATTTTAGAAAATCTTTGATAACAGTTTTTATACTCATAACACATGAAACATATAATTCAAGAGTAAGCATTTTCTCCAATGTGATTAGTTTTGGATTCCAGTAAAAAATAATGATTCACACAAACATAAAACAAAAATCATAATATTAATGGTGTATTTAACATTGAAAACTGAGTATTCCTATGAATAATGAATGACCAATTTTATTTATACTGAACATACATGGTACAATAATGGCAAACGGAATCTAACCGGAATACTAGGAATATAAATTAACAATAGAAGAGAAAGATCGACAAGGTTAGACTATTCTAAAATACAACCATAAACTCAAATATACAAATTAATTTTATGAGTTTAACTAAAATTTTAGCCCACAACCTTTGATGATTAAAAATAGGGACGGAATTGAAAGAAATTTAAACACAAATTAATATGTAAGTATTATTTTTATATATGTATTATTGCAATTAAGAAAGTAAGACTTGTACTTGAAATCTGATAAACTTTTCAAAACAATCTACAATGTTAGATTAGAAAAACATATGGTAAAAATGAGATAAAACACAGATAATAAAAGAGATAAATAAATTACAAATACATATTAAACCATAAATAAAAATGCTTATCCATTAAATAAGTAATACAAAGGTATATAGAGTTGAGGCCACTAAACAATCCTGCATAATATCGGAACAATCGTAAACAGAGTGGACCCCTCCTGCCCTAGTGCACACAACTACTTCCTTACAGCTTATAAATATATACTTAATACTTTAAGCTTTACTTTAATTTCTAGCTAGGTGATACTGTAATAAAATAGTTTTGCTAGTTATAATTACGATATACTGTTATCGAGCCTTAAAATGATAATTGACAATGATAAATGACAAGAAACACACACTGTTCCCTGATGCAAACCTGGACACGTGAATCAGGTGGAGTGTGTAGTATCAGCTACTGCGCGCTTTCCATACAAAATTTATATTTATTAATTATTGTCCCTGGGCTAACAATGTGACCTTTTAACGATGCTAACGGTCCCTATCAGTTGTTATTCTTTATAACGATAACTACTTCAGAAGAACACAAAAGATGAATACTATCAAGAAAAGACTAGACACACCACACATCTCTCACTGCTTTACAGTAGATTTATCTTTACTCGATCATTAAGCTTGATTTGGTCAACAAAACTAAGGCCAACAAATAGATTTCATACATTTTTCCAAACATTTGTGAGTGAGATAAAATATGTAATAAGTTTTTTTTCTGAATTTGAGTAAATTAAAAAATGTATGAATAGAGAATTAAAGTAGGTTGAAACCGCTGAACCAAGCTAACTCTACTCCATTACCCTCCTACCTTTCGCAACACATATCTGATTAATAATTGGTATAAGACGTGTCCAGAGGCTGTAGGCACTTTCAGTAGAAATGCAGATAATGCAGGCCGCTCGAGCGTGATAGCACGTTACAAGGGCCTGGTGAAATTGGCAGGGAACATCCCTTTCTCTCCTGACGACTCTTTCACACCCATCAACCAGCCCTCCTCCTGTAAAATTCTTTTATTTAGTCATTGGCATTGCCGTACACATGTAGCTAACACGTTCTTTAGTGTCACAAGTTATGTGTGGGGTACATCCTTAAATGCACATATGTCACAGCAGTAAGGTTATAGGTTAACTTTTTTGGAAGTTTTGTTTTTTATTTGTGTGATTTTAAGTTTATGAAAAAACATTATTTATATAGTGTAAGTATCTATGTTGTATTTACTATATATCTTCATTCACAGACAGTATATGGTAATTACATTTTGCTAATATTATTCCAAACATATTCAATTCAATTCAATTCAATAATATCTTTATTCACACATTCATCAAGAATGGTTACAGAGTCAACACATGCAGTAAAAATTGATGTCATCAAGAAGTAGGTAAACTAGTTTAAAACTATTATAAATGCAAAGAGAAAATATCTTTAAAATTTGATATCAACTAACATTTCTGTAAAATAAAATATATATGAGGAGAAAATATATGAATGCATATACATACACATACATGTCTTAAATAATAGATTAACAGAATTAAAAAACTCATTCAAACTATAAATTGTAGAGTTTATCAACAGGCTGTGCAGTCTTTTCTTCAGAGTTTTAGAGTCACATGTTTTGAAGTTTTCTGGAAGCATGTTAAAGAGTCTTGCACCGCTATAGGAAGGCTTCTTGGTGTAAAGGGTTGTTCTATGCGCTGGAAGGGATATATCATTTGCCCGTCTTGTTGTGTAGCTGTTGACGTCACCAACCCTTGGTAATCTTTCTCTTGAGGCGTGGGTGATTACCTCGATGATGTATATGGACACTACTGTGAGTATCTCAAAAGATTTAAAAGCCTCTCTACAAGATTCTTGTGGCTGTAGTCCTGCCATGATCCGCATAACCCGCTTCTGTAATACCAGGACACGATGAAGGTTGCCGGCAGATGAACTTCCCCACAGAGTTATTCCATATCGAACATGTGATTCGAACAGAGCGTGATATGCGGCTTTCAAAGCGATAGAGGTACCAATGGATTTAATCCTCTTCATTGCAAAGATTGCAGAGCTAAGCCTTGAACACAGTTGGTCGGTGTGATTGCTCCAGGAAAGGCCTTGATCCAGAGTTAGGCCTAAGTGTTTTGTGTTGTCAACTCTCTGAAGATCTGGGGGCTCAGTCAAGCATTCTTTTAATCGTCCAGAAGCGAGATATTTTGTCTTTGCAGCGTTAAAAAACTAGGTCGTTATTTGAGCAATATTGTTGTGCCATACTGACTGATATGAAGGTACGAATGTCCAGGTCTTCAATGGCATTGCCACTCGTTACAAGAACGGTGTCATCAGCAAACATGACTGGGTAGCTTATATTACCCAAATACTTAGGTAGGTCTGCAGTAAAAAGAACAAACAGAACCGGGCCCAACACTGAACCCTGGGGAACACCTCTTGTAACAGCCAAGGGCCCAGATCTTGCAGTCCTCTCTGTTCCATCCAGGTTTTGTTTTATTTCAACGACCTGTTTTCTTCCCGTTACGTAACTCTCAAACCACTTGACTGTAGTCCCTCCAAAACCAAGAGATTTAATTTTGTTGATAATTAAACTATGGCCCAAACAGTCAAACGCCTTACTTAAATCAAGGAAAACACTTGTAACTGTGTTTCCTTCCTCCAAGTTGTCAATGATGTGTTCTATTAAATCGGTTAAAAAGCACTTGTGGTTGATCTTCCAGGGATAAACCCATGTTGTCTATCAGGCAGGAGATTGTTGAGTTTAAGCTGGTTTTGAATTCTGGTTAAAATTATTTTTTCTATGATTTTTGAAATAGTTGGGATTAGGGATATCGGCCTGAAATTTTGTAGCTCCTTTTTGCTTCCCTGCTTATGAAGGGGATAAACTTTAGATATTTTGAGTTTGCTAGGAAAAATCCCTTGAGACAAAGACTTGTTGATTATATCTGTAATGGGGTAAAAAATACTTCACCAATGCAAAACTTTAGCAGCTTAGAGCTCACGTCATCGATACCTGAAGAAGATGTTGACTTCAGTGACATTATAGTGTTAAAAACTTCACTGAAGGAAGTGAGTCTCCATTCCATAAGTGAAGTTCCAAGAAAAGAAGTATCACTCATAACAATGGCTCTTGATTGATTGTTTTGCAGTAGAGTTTGCTCGGCTATATTGGAAAAAAAAGATATTAAAGTGTTCACACAATTTGTCTGGGTCTTCTTCTACCTTTCCTCCAAACATCAATCTGCCATCTTGCCCCTGCACTGTCTTTTCTTAAAATTCTCTCACTATTGATGACATTCCAGATGGCTTTAGATTTATTACTTGACTCAGCAATAAGGCTTTCATTTTCTTCCCGTCTTAGAGTTTTTAGTTTTATATCATACATTTTTTTCTTGTTAAACGCATCCACTTTGTCTTGCTCACTTCCAGTTTTTTTATATTTGTCAAGCGCCAGGATGAACTCTTTTCTAAGGCTGTTAGCTTCTGGGTTGAGTAGGGCTAGAATTTTTCCTCTATTTTTTTTCCGTATGCAAATTTTACGTGGACATGTGATGTCAAGGGCTATTGTTCAGGGTATCAATAAAGTTCATGTAAGCCTCGTCTGCTGTGGCTGCCTGATAGACTCTGTCCCATGATTGAAGTGACAGGATGTCCTTGAAGTGCTGGAGGTTGTCAGGATTAAATTGTCTGTGAGTAGTTCTAAAAGCTTCCTTTTTCTTTATTGGGGCGTCAACGTAGCAAAGCTGTCCCATATGATCTGAAAGGCCCGTATTTTCCACTATGACTTTTACTCTGTCAGTGTTAAGATTGGTGCAGACAATGTCAGTGGAAGTAGCAGAGGTATTAGTGACTCTTGTAGGAGGCAACAGTATTCTGGTTACATCGAAGGTGGCGAGTGCTTCGCATAATGCTACATTTTCTCTTGATGGAAGCAAGCAATTTACATTGATATCACCAACAATACAAATTCCACTGTTGTCACAAGGAAGCAAGCTGAGGGTATCAGTTAACAGGGCCAAGGCATTGTCAAGAGGAGCACTGGGTGGTCGATATATCCCAAGAATGTATAAACATGATTTCCTGTCGAATGTTATCCTGATTGAAGACATTTCACATACGAGTTCTTCTGAATGGTCAGCAATATTAACACTCTCCACCTCATTAGCCATGTCAGTGTGCTTGTAGATGGCAACACCACCTTTCCTGTGACTCTCTCTGCAAAATGCAGTTACCAGACAGTAGTCCACCAAGCATACATTTTTCAAAGTTAATTCACTTAGTCCATGTTCTGTGAGGACAACTAAATCGGGCTTGTGGATGTGTAAAAAGTGATTTAATCTATCGATTTTATTGCACAGCCAATCTATGTTCTGATGGAAGATTTGAATCTTGTCTTTAAATTTGAATTCAGGAAGATTCTGCATCGAGTTTTGCTTCTTTGAGTTGGGTCTAAAAAAGTCTGGGTTTCTGAAGAGTTTGAATTTTGGAGTGGTGATTTAATTGTTAGTACGGGTTGACGGCATAATTTTGGATCCACCGTGACATTCAGTTTTTTTGACAGGGTTTGGCTGGCTTCCTCAGTGGCAGTTTGATTCAGTTTTTTGGACAGGGTTTGGCTGGCTCCCTCAGTGGCGGTTTGATTCAGTTTTTTGGACAGGGTTTGGCTGGCTCCCTCAGTGGCAGTTTGATTCCGTTTTTTGGACAGGGTTTGACTGGCTCCCTCAGTGGCAGTTTGATTCAGTTTTTTTGGACAGGGTTTGGCTGGCTCCCTCAGTGGCAGTTTGATTCAGTTTTTTGGACAGGGTTTGGCTGGCTCCCTCAGTGTCGGTTTGATTCAGTTTTTTAGACAGGGTTTGGCTGGCTCCCTCAGTGGCGGTTTGGTTAAGATTATCATATGTAGTCTGGTTGGATAAAACATGAAGCTTGTCGATATTATCATTAAAAAACTCCTCGTAAGTTTCTCCCTCTCTAAGCACCTGTGCAGTAAATGGAGGTGACTTCATTTCCTTGCCATGCGCTTCCGACAGATGAGTTTTGTGTTTGTTCTCTGTAGGTTTGTCTAACTCTATTAAATCATAAAGTGTGTTCACAGGATGCTTTTATTTTCTCACTACCTGAGTGGGAATTTTGGGATATTTTTTTATTTCAAAGTTTTTTCCACGTGACTTTTTTCTTATTTGAATCGGAAAGGTTCCATCTTCATAAGTGTGTATAATGGGAGCTACTAAGTGAGTTGTTGGTTTATCACCATCATCATCAGTTGACTCCATTGCATTCATGAGATATCTTGTTGATGTCAAGCGTCTGACACTTAAGTCTGGCTTCCCGATTTTTTGCTGCCTGAAGGGATATACTAAACAGATTCTTTCTTTTGGTTTTATTTTTTGAATCTGTGCTAGATTTTTTCACATGGAAGTTCTTGCCAGAAGAACTGTCCCTGTGACCACTTCGGGGAATGCAAGGTGAAGAGTGTTTTGTAGGTATAATGTTTTCAAAGTTGTTACAACATTGATGGTGAATACCGTCTGACAGTTTCTGAATTGTTTGCTCCATTTGGTCTTGTCGTTTCTTTAGAAGCAGAATTTCCAAGTACACTGATGAGGATTGTGCTACTAAAGGGGAGTTGCTATCATCAGAAGTTTGTGTGTGAAAGCAGATTTAGTTGACTCAGGATGGTTATTTTCAAATTTAGTACTCTTCTGAAGTGTCAAAATAGTCATTTCCAAATTTTTAATTTTTGTTAAATTCAAATCAATAAGTTTTTGAGATTTTATGTCTTGTTCTTCAAAAAGGTTCTGCAGTTCCAGTTGAAATTCCTTTTCTTTATTAAGTTGGAGTTCAGAGTCTCTCAGTTCTTGGCTGAGTGATTCTATCTTGTTAATGTGGTTCTTTTCATTTTCCTCCAATTCTTCTAACTTTTCTTCTGTCCTAGCTATTGTGGCAACCAATCTAAGATTTTTTTTTGTTTTCCTCCAAAAGCTTATTTTTTTCCAAAAGAGTTGTTTCCTATCTTGGCAGCCATTTCCAGTTTGTCCTCTTTATTTGTTATGTCTTCCAGGAAAATTACTTTCAACTAGACTATTTTCTATGTCCGCTAATGAGATGTTGAGAGAATTTGTTCTATTATGTAGGTAGGGGAAATTTTGAGGCCTGTTACTCATGTATGACTTAAGTGGAGAGTCAGCAGAACGGATTTCTTCAAGTTCACTATGTAGGCTGATTTCTTGCCTTTGTGATACCTCTTGCTGCTGCCTTGTGGAAACAGTGCAGCCATTGCAGGTCCAGACATTAGCACCCTCTATTTTCAGTTCCTTAAGACGCTTGTCTGTGAGATTTGCACATCCCGCATGGTACCAGTTACAGCAGGGACCAGTGCATTTAATTCCAGAATATTTTACTCCGATCTCACAGAGACCACATGGGTATTTAGGGGTGCTTGCTTTGGATTTTATCATTGTGGAAAATCAGATTCAGTTGTTTAAAATATAATTTTCCACATTTCCTTATGTAATGAAAATTAATAAAATTGATGCTAATTTTAAAAAATATATTAGAATGGAATATTCTAAAGAGTCAAATTGTCCAAAAGTGGATTGTCAGTATTGTATAATTGTGGTTGATTAGATGGCAATCAAAGCCTTGTCAACAATGTATACAGTGCAGCCAGCCGTATGCATAGCTGTAGTAACAGTTGTAATATAGAGTTGAGGTAGGCTCTGTAGGAATGCGTGCCAATGCAGAGTCAGCATAGGTGTTGAGTTGCTCCCTCCACAGTGCTGGTGTGATTGTCGCTGTTGCAAATGATTAAGACCTCACTGCCAGCTGTATAGCAGTTAATAATGTTGCGTTGGAAGTTTAGACGTCTTAGTTGATGAGTTGGCCTCTGACGTCACTTATGAATATTTGTGTGGCAAGTTGATAATGTAGTTATACTTAGTTAAAAATAGTGCATTTATTTACTTGTTGTCAGTGGAAAAAATAAATATCAGTAGTGCTATAAAATAATTAAATTAGTTAGAGAAGTGCTTGAGTTTGTTTATATTATGTAATATATCTTGAAAAGATTGTTGCAGTTGTTGATCTAGTTCGTGATGTTACTTAAAGTTTTCTTGGATTTTTATTGTCTTCAAGGTATTTAAATGTTTCTTAAATAGATGATACTAAAACTTACAGTTTTAGAAGTATTGATTGGTGTGTAGTTAAGTTGGTACTTTGTTGATTTTCCCACTTAAACTTCACTAAAATGTAGGATCACTTTCACACTAGATGATGGGTGTCCGCCATGTTGGTTGGTCTCATATATGGATCGCTATATATGACTAACAGATGGATGATGCACTAAAATGTCTTCAAGATTGATTTCTTTGTTGTTAAGTAACAAACCAGTCACAATTTAATAACTATTTAAAAAATCCTAGGCAGACTGTTTACATAATATAGGCGTACAAACTAAATTACTATAGAATAAATATAATTACTTTGAAAGTGTATATTACTTTAAAATTCATAGGGATTAATAAACAAAAAGAAACATAACAAATTAAAAAACGTACAAATAGTCAACAATAAAGCATTATAAATAACATTACATTTATCCAGCACACCCAGCAAATAATGTCAACATATAATGCTATGATCTAGACACATTTATGAGTCCTTTCTGCCTAAACATATTGCACAACAATTAATGTCTTTTTATAAACTTGATACAAAGTTTTTTTAGTGACATCATTTACAAAAGTAAAACTATTTTATTCAGGCTAGCCATGGATGTGTTAATATACTGAGGGGATTCTGCCAAACATATTAAATCTAATTCGATTTCATTTACAAAAGTAAAACTATTTTATTCAGGCTAGCCATGGATGTGTTAATATACTGAGGGGATTCTGCCAAACATATTAAATCTAATTCGATTTCATTTACAAAAGTAAAACTATTTTATTCAGGCTAGCCATGGATGTGTTAATATACTGAGGGGATTCTGCCAAACATATTAAATCTAATTCGATTTCATTTACAATCTTCAGTTAAAGAAAATTAGTATTACATTTTTCCTAAAAACAATAACACATTTTATAGGGTTGCTATCATAGTCAGGAATAGAAAATATTAATATTCCTGAGATGAATAATATAGACGACAAACTCCACCTGTTCTCACAAACACTGTTTCTGTCTTTTGAAACAAAAAGATTTTCCTTTGCTGTTTATCAAACAAAATAAAAAATCAGGTATTCTCTCTTGGATGACTCTTGGCGTAAAGAATCTCTAGTAACAGGAAGAGTTTCTGTTTGGGGCTCTAAATGTCCACATCCTATAACACACTATATGCTTAGAAATAGAAAAATACATTAAACCAAATTAAAATATAAATACAAATAAAAATAAATATTTTTTACAGTACAAGAGATAAGTATGATTTTATTGTTCAAACTTGATCAATGAACTTTTTAAATTAACACTTCTCAAACTAAAGAAAGGAATGCCAACCTGTTCATCAGGGTCATCGTACTCAATGACTCGTATGATTTCCCCGACTTCAAAGCTCAGTTCGTCATTGTCCTCCCGATTATACTTGTAAGTGGCTTTCACTCGATAGAGAACTCCTGGTGGCAAATTGTCCGTGGTTGCCCCTACAACAAATCAGTACATATGTCAAATACCTTACTTCAATTGTAGTTGACAAACTCAAATATATAAAGGTATATCATGAATTTATCTAAATTTCCTTGGACCATATTTTAAAGATCTTAAAATAAATCTGTTTACTTTTAATGTGAATCTATAAAGACTTCTCTAAAAGTAACAAAGGTCCCAAATAACAGCTTTTTATTACTAAAAACAGTACATTACTGGACCTTTATAATATTATGTATCAGTGATTGGTGCAACTGATGTTAGACTGTGACTGCGTGACAAGGTTCAGGGTCTGTTAGGACTGGTTCGGTGTATCCTCAATGGAGTGGTGGGAAGGGGTCTGCGGGCATGCTTTGTGACGTGATTCTTTATGTTGTCATCCCGCCAGCAAGGAGCTGACTGTTCAACAACGCTGCGCTGTGAAGTTTTGCTTTAAACTTGGAAATCCGCGTCCGAGACCCTTGAACTCATTAAACGCGAGGAGTATAAACTGTCACGGGAGGAAATTTTGCCAGGAATTATGGACTGTGTCCAGGTAGACAAAGACTTTCTCATCAACGTTATTACCGGCGATGAATCGTGGGTGTTACAGTATGACCCGGAAACAAAATGAAAAATTCAGAAAGGTTCACTCAGCTGTCTCCGCATCTGAAAAAGCTCGGATGTTAAAAATCAAAATCATGCTGATTGTTTTTCGACCGACTCGGCATTGTTCACAAGGAGTTCGTGCTGACACGCGTGCGACTAGCCACTGTGGAGAAATGGAAACTTCACCATGACAAATGCGAGTGCCACAGTGCGATTGTTGTGTGGCAGCTGCTGGTGAAATTCAGTGCGGCAACATTGACTCACTGCCCAGACCTGGCTCCCACCAGGCGACGTGCAGAACTAAGTGTATCGATGCAGAAGGAATGTATTTTGAAGATTATTAAGTAATTCTAACGATACTTGTAACAAATTTTTATTTTTGGAAACAGTCTTGATATTTATTGAACAGACCCTGTATTACTTGACCTTATATGAAAAATCACAAAATTGGAATTTATTCATTGCATTGTATACCTAAAATAGAAATGGCATCAAATGCAGGGTAAAAATAATAACTAGTTAAGAATGTAAAAAAATTAAATTAACCACCACTAAACTAAATTAATAGAATTCAAAATATTTCTTAACCAAATGTATAGTCTATCTACAATGTCGTTGCTAAAAGAGAGTTAAATGTATTCCGATTATATTCATTTGGAAGGTGATTAATAAACATCCTTCCTATATAAGAGATCTTTTTCTCATAAAACTTGAGCCTATAATTAAAAATTGCAATGATTTGCCTATGTCATGTGTTACAACAGTAGCAATCTTAACAAACTATTGTATACTCAATAGAGTATACAATATTTTATTAAGATTCAATAGATTGATAAACAGTCCTGTAAACAGTTTGCTATGTTTAAATGTTTGAAATGTACATAAATTGACGGATTCTAGCGGAAAAATAGTATGTTTTGTTACATTCGAATTGTATCCAAGTACAGAATATATAACGCTCATACAAAACCTGAAATTAATTAAATAATAAAACTAACAAGGGTTATAGTTAACCAAAATATTTTGCATACAATTAAAACTATTACAAGCAAGAAATCTGATTGGTTCTCCTTTATCAGATTTATTAACAACTAATTTTACAGTAAAATAATATATTGCTATAGAGACTTACGTTAATATAAGTATAATTGGCGTTTTCTTGAATATATACGCAAGATGATATTCTGTGCTCATTTGAAGGAAATGAAGATGGGATTAATGAGTTCCTAACATTTTCCAATGCCTTAACCCTTTGACGCCAGTGTCCACCAGCACCCGAGACACCAGTACTACCCAGAACTGTCGAGGCCTATTTGTACACTTTTACATTAGTTTTCAGGTAAACTGGGTGATTTCTTTTTGTTTTGCAGCTTTTCAGATTGGTTATCAATTAGCGGAATTTAAAGTTGCATTATGTATATAATTTATCTAGTAATTAGTATGAAAAATTAAATTTAAATATAATAATCACTTAAGACAAAAGATGTGTTAAAAATTATTCTTATCCGTTGCAAATATTTTTAATTGGTAAGTAAATAATATCTAATATTTATTATGAAATCACAGAACATTTTTTTTTAATATATTGACAAGAAATTCTTATAAGCGTGAAGTATAAAAGGAGAGTAAAATAACTAAACCCAAACAGCTGTGTCAAGGCCATTAGTGATGCCAACTTTAAAATTGATAATGGTAGTCCTTATTTACTTCAACACAAAACCAAACCAATCAAAATAAACTTTAAAAGCTTGTAACTAAAGAGTTAAAAATAACATTTTCCTTGAACGACTAATCAATCAGAAGTTGGCTTCCAAAGGTTAAGTAGTACCGTACATTTAGAAAAATAAATTCAAGAACAAAATACTCAAATCACCAATGGATACACAAAATGGCAGCATTTTATTCTATGGCAAATGGATTTTTTAAAATAACTATGAATAAAATTGATTTTGAAAATTAAAAAAAATTATAAATAGTGCACAATAAAAAAGGATAGAGAGAGAGAGAGAGAAACTTTATTTTACAATTATCAAAATTGAAAATGGTGTCATACAATACAAATTGGGTAGTTTAATATAGATATTTCATGGAAAGTTGTTTGGCCAGTCCATATACTCTGCTATACTGTAAAAAGGTCTTTGAAGAAGCCAATCCTGAAGATGTGCTCTGAAACTCCTTGATTCAGTTGTCTTGATTTCAGCAGGCAGTCTATTGTAAAATTTAGCACCAGCGTATGTAGGCTTCTTTTCAAATCTTCCAGTCCTGTGAGCAAGGAGATTGAAGTCATTTGCATGCCTAGTACCATAAGAATGGAAGTGTCCATTCCGTACAAGGCCTTTTGAATTAGCTAGGCAGATAGTTTCCAATAGATAAATGCCCACTACAGTTAATATGTTACCCTTGAAAGTGTCTCTGCAGCTTTCCCTTTTTTCTAGACCATGCAGCAACCTCACAGCCTGCTTCTGCATTATCAGCACTCGCTCAAGGTGGTTGTGTGATGAGGCTCCCCAAAGCACGATGCCATACCTTAAGTGTCCCTCAAAGAGTGCATGATAGCTAGTCTTGGCTGCCTGAGGTGAGGATATAGTCAACATCCGTCTCAAGACAAAAAGTGAGCTGCTCAGCTTGCTGCATAATTGGTCAATATGATTTGCCCAGGAAATATGGTTGTCCAGTATGACTCCTAGATGCTTAGTTGACTTAGCACATTGTAAATTAGGAATATAACTAAAAAACAACTTGAAATTTGAGGAAAAGTAAATGAAAATTATGTTACTGTGAATCAGCGGTCTTCTTTAATGTTCTCATCTATTTTAGAGACAATTTCATCGGTCACAATACACATTTTAAACTGCTATTGTAAAACAAGGAGCGATAGTAACCTCTCACTAGCACGGCTGGGTAGCCACTGAACGGAGAAATACCCTGACATCAATGGCTAGTCCCGCCGCTAGTGGCTGTAGAGCGAACAAGCGTGACGTGGCATTCCGTAACGCGAAAAGAAAGTTCTTCCTCATGCAAATTACACATTTATAGCCCGCCAAAAGAAGTAATTACTTCAATAATAATAGAACACTTTAGTCGATATTACAAATATTATAGGTCATACATGAATGGATTGTGAATATGAAAGACAATAGTTAATGATCCATAAACAACAGAGACTTACATAAACTTGTATTCTTTCATTTATCAAATTAACATAAAATATTTTAATGTAGACAATGTAAAATGATCAGTGATTAGTAACATTTTAAATCTCTCTAAAAAATGATCGAACATCAATAGGTATAGCTCGATCTACCTTTACATTTTAATCTCTTTCAAAAATGACACCTACCCTCGCAAAACTGCCATTTTGGGGTATGTTTGGGTGTTAAAAAATTATTTTCCCGAATTCTCTGGTGTTGTAATATGGAGATTTTCGGTTTTAAAACGAAGAAGGAAGGTTTCTCGGCTCAGTTACTATACATCGCAGACTGGAGGTTTACCTCACCATGTACAACTATGTTCTATGTTCTTTATGTTCTGTTCTCATGTAGAACTATGAGACTTTTAGAAAAGTTTGACAAAACCCATGACACAAAGCATTAATGCTACTGAGTTCGGAAACCAAATTTCTTCTTTAAAACAAAGGTTCCTTATGCTCACATATTGCTGACTTTACAATTTTACAATCTAAGTGAATGACTCACCTGGTGGTATATCATAGAGCTGCTCCACCTGCTGCTTGTTATTGTTGGTTTCCACAGCAAACAGTACTAACGGTGGTGGAGGGAGGGTTTGTCGGCCTCAGTGATGGTGGTGGTGATGGTAGTAGTGGTAGTTGTGGAAGGGAGAGCATTGCCGTTGACCACAGGAGGGGGAGGGGAGGGAGAGCCATTAGCTGTTGGAGAGGAAGGAGGGGACACCGGCCGCGGAAGAGGGGAACGTGGGGGACTCCTCTTCCTCTGTAGGCACAAACCACACTTACAAGGGGTTAGTAAACAGCACACAACAACACACAATCAGGTAAAAGGCCCTCTCCAACCTTACTGAAAACTCATTTCTTATGTTTAATGTTTGGTAACACTACTCTAACTCGTATGTTTATGTTTTGCTAAAGTATCATCCATATTAGGTACTCTCCCAATCTCACTCACTCACTCACTCACTCTCTCTCTCTCTCTCTCTATATATATATATATATATATATATATATATATATATATATATATATATACCGGGTGTCCCACGAAGAGGTTTTAAACATTCGATTTTATATTACTTGCCTATTTATTTTTACTGCACATTTTCAAACTGTACACAATTATTAAATAGGTTTTTAAAATATTCTATGAAAATTTCAGCTCTCTGGCAATTGTTGAAAACAAAATGGTGGCATTTTGAAAACTATACTTTAAAAACAGTATTTTTGGATTTGCACAAATATTTATTGTCATATTCTGGAGAAATAAAGCATTTCAATGAGAAAATCAGAACATAGCCTATTAAACAACCTACAATAACAGTCCACAATTATTCGAACTGTAATCCATCCACAGCGACACAACGATAACAGCGCGAAACAAATGAAACGTAAGCTCTTACAAAGAAATTCTGCGGTATCCGGAGAAAGTTCCTCTTCAATAGATTGTCAAAATATCTCATCATTATTTAAGCTATGAGAATAAACTTGTTCCTTTAAGTAACCTCATCACACACAGTTAAATCTGGGGATTGGAGTGGCCAATCTAAAAAATCACTTCCACGAATAACGCAACGGCCATGAATGTTGTCATTTAGTAATCACTTGACAGGATTTTCGAAACGAGGAGGAGCACCATCTTGTTAGAAGATTGCTTGATCCATTTCTGGAACCTTAAAATGAGGCAAGACTTGTTCATTTTAAACCTGTTCATACCTATTCCCAGTCATTGTACTGTGTGAAATGTCGTAAGATAGCACCCCATTACAACTGACAGCTGCCCAAACAGTAATTCCTTTTGATTTCAGTAGTCTGTTGAAGAATGTGTGGATTACCGGTGATGTAATAGTTACAATTATGCCTATTTACAGCACCATTGCGGTAGAAAGTGGACTCATCTCAAAAAAAAAATTTGAGTATGCCAATTAGGATCTAGCTCATGAAACTCAATGATACAAGAACAAAATTCCACTCTCCTGCCCACATCACCTTCAAGAAGGTTATGGACTAGGTGGCTTTTGTAAAAATTTTAATTTTGCTTTTCTTAATTATGTTTTGTACTGAAGACTTTGGAACACCAGTTTCAAGTTCAACCTTCCTTGGTGATTTCGGTTTACCTCCGGGGTTGATTTCCACTCTCCAGAGCAGAGCATTCATGCACATACTAGTACATTCTCTTTCCTCATTTGATCCTCTATAGTACTTTTTTATGACACTTCCAGTTTCTAACAAAAGAATTTTCCATTTAGTTGTTGTTGGATTGCTAGGTGGTTCAACGCCTGGGTAGCCAACCTGAAATTGTCTAATTGCTTCTGTAAAGTTGACAAAAGCAGTAGCCCACACACAACACTTCACTTTTAGTTCAACATTAAAAACCATTTCTCAAACTTCAATATCAGTAAAACTGTAATGGAGGGAAGTTAGGTTATGTTTCTATAGCAGAAGCAATATTCTTTAATCAGACAGCTGTTTTCAACAATGAGTGTTATTAAAACAGCTGTTCTTTAAAAGTGCAATGCAGTAATCAAATCAGGTAATTCAAGAAGTGAATTTTTATAGGAAGCAAAATGGTAAAATTTTCAATAGGTCACCATTTTGATTTTAAAATTTTAGGGAGCTTTGATTTTCACAGAATATTTTTAAACCCTACTTCATTAATTGTGTAGAGTTTGAAAATGTTCGGTGCATAAATAGGCAAGTAATATAAAATCAAACGTTTAAACCTCTTCGTGGGACACCCGGTATATATATTTGTATATGTAAAATATATATATATATATATGAGAGACTTGAAATATGCAAGGTACATTCTAAATTCTTTTAAATGTAGTACTTAATTCCAGCCAATGACATATATAGAAGATCAATTCAGGGTGGACAGAATACTGCCCCCACAAAACAGAAGCTTAGAGATCCTCCCTTGGGAAAGCAAAAGTTGTAGACATTATAATGTAATAAAAACTTACTTACAAAAGTAGGTTATGAACTACATTCTTCAAATCGAATGGTCAATGAGTACTAAGAACTATTATGTTATGGAATCTGGGTGAGAGAATAAAAATGCAATAGACTTGGCAACCACAGACCAGCAATTTCTTTTATTTAATAAAGATTTTATCGTCTACGCCAATTAAAGTTATATATTTTGTATGCACAAAAATTTAAATTGCAAGTATCTAAACTACGATTAATTACAAATTATATAAAAAGTTATGGACGAAGAAATCTGAGAAATTCCTTTCTAAACATACATTAAAAAAGCAACTCCAAAAGAAAAATTAAGTACTGTTTTGTAAAACTGCTGCTACAGCTCTACGACCGGTGTCCTGCCCTTGCATACTACCTACCTTCATTTTTTTAGCAAGCCACAGATGCAATTGCAGCAAAACTTTTTTCACCTGTAAATGTATATTTCAAATGCCCCCATCAATTGAGAATCCCGACGACTGTGAAATACGTGCTGTTATTTGTGTTCTTTATGCAAAAGGCGTGAAAGCAATTGAAATTCACTGACAGAATTGTGAAGTGTATGGATAAACATAATGAGTGATGAGGTATTCAAATGGTTAAGAATGGTAAAAAAATGTTCATGATACGACCCTCAATGATCACCTACAGATAGGTGCAAAAAATTAATGATAAATAGACATTTCACAGTTTCTTCGTTCAGAAAATAACATAAACTTGTTAAATATTTAATAGTACTTAATTAATTGCCTGAACATGTAAAATATAATACTGAACTAACAGCAACCAATGTTAAAGTTTGACTGTCCATCTGTCTATAAACACTCTAGCAACCACATTTTTGCCAAATTTATTCCAAATTTGGTATAACATTTCCATTTGATTGTTATACAAGGTCTTGAGGGAAGCTCAGACAGCCGTGATCAGAACATCATCTTCAGGAGTAATACCTCTGTTAACACCTGATACCAGCCCTAGGTACCATCTACTATTGGATAATCCTGACGATGAAACGTCCAGCAGCTGATAATCTCCCAGAGAAGCTCAGACAGCCGTGATCAGACCATCATCTTCAGGAGTAATACCTCTGTTAACACCTGATACCAGCCCTACGTACCATCTACTATTGGATAATCCTGACGATGAAACGTCCAGCAGCTGATAATCTCCCAGAGAAGCTCAGACAGCCGTGATCAGACCATCATCTTCAGGAGTAATACCTCTGTTAACACCTGACACTATCCAAACTACTATTGGATATTCCTGACGATGAAACGTCAGTATCTCTCTATGGATCTGTTTAACCATTATAGAGGGTCGGCTTTCAAATTAGCTGAGTGCAAAATACAGTGCTACAAAGTTGTAAATGATACAGTGCTGGATATGCCGAATAGTGTATACTGTATTAAAAATGAGTTTAATTAAAGTTATAGAATTTTAGGCAGTCGAGATATCAAAGTACTACCAGTTTAGAAAGATGTTTTAGAAATCAGCTAAATAGTAATAGTTTGTCTAGTTTAGGTTTGAATATAGAGGTTTTTAATCTTTAAAGCATAGTCTGATAATGTTTCTCGCATGGCAGGAGCTAATGACTACTACTCAAATTTTATAACCTCCTGAGACCCAGGGATTTTTGTTGTTTTTTCTAATTAACTCCTAAGTGACTAATACTAGGCCATTAACTACAACTCAGTTGAGTCCTGAGCGTAAACTGATGTATACTTAAAACAAATTCCTGAGTGCCTAGTATTAGTCACTTAAACTTCAAAATTCTCTCCATGGCTTGCTGGTTATCAGACTGCCCCATAGGGGGTAGCACTGTACAGGTTAGAATGTTCCTTGTTGATGTAGTTCCTCAACTCACCGCTAGGGTGCGTCAGTGTGACACAGCATTGAAACAAACAAGATGGCAACACCACCCAGAAAATCATCCTCTACAAATCAACGATGTAAGTAGATAAAACCATTGTTTTACTTTATAAGTTATATTTATATGTCATAAACACATCACAAGGTTATTATGTAGTGTATTAAATGCAACAATAATCAGTTTCTTTATAGGACAAATTGTTGTGCAATCTAAGTGACTAATATTAGGCACACAGGGCTAAAGACCAAAAGGCAGTATTTTACTAATACCTAATACTAGTAACTTCGGTCTTTATTATGGTTGAATTTCAGTATAAACTTTTTTACAGTGACACCAAGAAAAATCAATGCTTGTCTGTTTGGGACTGGATGATTCTGAGATCGGAGGATTTCAATGATGAAGAAAATGAAGATAATGTCCTCAGTGCCAGCACAAGAGGAGCAATCTTTATTTCAAGCGAATTGGGAGAGTGACAATACTGACAGCGACCCTGACTATCATCCCTCAACTAGTGACAGCGATAACGAACCCACAACATCAACAGCAGTAAAGGTAACTTGATCATCAAATTTTCTTTATCCTAACCTAACCTAATGTAATCTAACTTATACAAACAAAATACATGTAATTTACTATGGTTACACATTCTACTTAAAATTCTGTTGAAAAATTATTAAATACTTTTAACTGAGTACATGATTTATTTTATTTTATTGATTGTTTTCAGGAAAAATCAACTAGCCAAAAGGAAGGAAAAATACTAAACTGCAAACCACCAATCAAGAGAAACAAAGAACATACCTTACTGCCGAACCATGGAGAAAAGGCATTTTTTCTCCTGATCCTGTGACTCTTCACGAACCTTCGTATATACCACTGGACTGTACGAATTGGAGTAATGAGAAGTTTGTTGTTGAACTATATTATGATGATGATATTCTTTTACAATTTGTGGAGAAAAAGCAACCAGACTTATGTACTTAAGACAGGTAAAAGTTTGAACTTATCTTTGAGAGAATTCAAAGTTTGGTTGGGAGTAAATTTTGTAATGTCATCCCTACAGTTGCCCCAAATTACGTATGTATTGGGACAAGGAATGGAGAGTTGGCTGTAGTTGCTGATCATATGTCTAGGGACAGGTTTTTTTCAAATAAGAAATTCACTAAAAATTGTCTTTGATGATGACATTAATGAAGAGCAAAGGAAAGCCGATAGGCTATGGAAAATAAGACCACTGATTGACCGTGTTTTGTTTAGGATGCTTAAAACAAACCAGAAATCAACACATCTGTATAGATGAGATGATGATACCCTTCAGTGGCACAAGTGACTTAAAACAGTACATTCCCAACAAGCCCAACCCCTTAGGGAATTAAGGTATTTGTTTTGGCTAATCCTACTGGGATTATATGTGACTTTGTGGTTTACCAGAATCAGACCACCTTTACTCAAGATATTGCTGGAAGCTTTTGGCAATGTGAAGTCTGCCGTTTCTTTATCTAACTCGGTCTTTAGTTCCTGGTCATGTCATTTACATCGACAGATATTTTAATACTGTACGATTAGCTGAAGAACTTCTTAATCGTGGAATTAGATGCTCAGGGACTTTAAGGAAGGATAGGCTTCCCAGGATAATGATCTTCCTGACGACAAGATTTTTAAGAAAAGCCAAAGTAGGGGTTCAGCCACTGTCAGTGTTCGCGCCGATGGTGCGATAGCATTAACAAAGTGGCTGGATAACAAATCCGTAACTATGATCTCAACTAATGAGTCCGTTGAGCCCATGTGTGAGGTTAAAAGGTGGTCAAAGGCTGAGGGAAGAGGTATATTCAAGTGTCCCAACCAAGTGTGGTGCAGTCATACAACAAAAATATGGGAGGGGTGGATTTGATAGACAGAATACTATCTTATTGCCCTTCGAGATCTAGAACTAAAAAATGGACAGTTAGATGTTTATTGCACTTTTTTGATGTATAGCCCTAGGAAATGCATGGCTTCAGATGAGGGAGATTAAGAAATCGTCAGGAGTATCTCCCAAGGACATTGTTCAATTCAGGCATTTCAAGTTGGAATTAGGTAAATCCATGATTGAGAAGAATAGTGTTCGTCTGGATGTTGATGAAAATGGGGATGAAGATCAAGGACACCAAGAAGAAGGATTTTTGGGATCGTAGGAAGAAGTGCGGGCCCATGTTTTAGAGAAAAGACTGCAAGGCGCCACCCACTTACCGGAGGTGACAAAGA
>NW_025781111.1:0-45753 GCF_021130785.1 Homalodisca vitripennis | reverse complement strand
GCTTATTTACAACTGGATCACGTTACATTGAGGAACCAGCCTCTCATTATATCCCGGTAGCAATACCAATCAAATACCATTGGTCGTTTATTTACAACTGAATCACTTACATTGAGGAACAGCCTTCATTATATCCCGGAGCAATACCATCAAATACCATGTTCGTTATTTACAACTATTCACTTTACAACTGTGGAACAAAATCATAAAACCATTTCCTCATTTACAATTGATTACTTATGCAAGGGACAGAAGAACTAAATCATAAAACCAAGTCATTTACAATTAATTACTTACGCAAGGGACAGAGGAACTAAACCATGTCGTTATTTACAATTAATTACTTACGCATGGGACAGAGGGACGTTTTCATTTATTTTACTATGTTGATGAAATAATGAAAAGGAATGGCTTGATGTTCTCGTGTGGCAGTATTATCTCTCACAAAACATTATTTATGCAAAGTACGTCCTTAAGGGAACTCCACTACTGAACATGTCAAAGCAGAACATACAAAATGCATAAGTCATCCGTAGAATGCTAGAATAGAACACCACATAATCGATTTGAAACTCAGATTCTGAATTCTAGAAGAAAGAGAGAGAAAGATAAACTATAAAATGGCATGGTTTGGGTCTCCTTTTGTGAAACATTTTCCTATGTGCATTTTCAATAGAACAAATATGAATGTGGTCAAAAATGACGTAATAAAATGAACGAGAATGATCGAGCAACACCACCACTGTTTGGTAGTATTCACCAAAAACCTCCAGTTTTCCTTTTTTAAGAAGTTCTCTCATCAACATCATGCATCATTAAAGAACACTAACTATGCCTTACAGCTTTTTTTATTTCAACATGATAATAGTTAAAGGACGTTACGCGAAAGAGGTCAAAAACGTTTATTAGCTATATGATTATGTTAACAATAAATATAAACATGGAGTCTAAAGTAATCACTTATAAACAGATTGTTTATTTTCAGGAAGATTGATAATGATCCACTACTCACCACTTTTCTTATAATTTTTAAATTAATGTAACCGGTACAGTATGTTGTACCATCAAATATTTCTTTTATTTCTTCCATTCTAATTTATATTTAAAGAAATTCAAAGCAGTACTAAAATTAAATACTAAAATAAAAAATACGTAATATTTAAATAATTACTAATGTGAAAAAATAAGCTAGTAATTACCAGTCAATGAGTGCATTCAATAATTTTTTAAGTTATGTTACAAATAAAGGTCACAGAATACATCTCTATATTAATGCAGTGTCAAAGTCAATTTCCATAATCAGGAGATGTGCTAGTAGATGAAACTGGTAATGGAACACCCTTACACAGCAACGTTATTGCATACACATATCAGGTTCTTGGGAGATTCCTCTTATTGGTTCTCCTTACAATTCTAAAACTTACATTTTTCTTTCCACTAGTTTATGTTTACTTTCTACTAAAACTTTTGTGTTATATTTGCATGTATTTAGGCTTATAAAAAATAAAAAATATCATGTAAGCTGGTAATCTCTAACTTTTTTTGTAAATATCTCTATAAATGTTTTTTTTAATACTACAAATAATACACTATGGTTAAATTTTTACAGAACATTTATGGGATTTTTATAGAATTTGTACAGAAAAAGCTATATTTACAGAAATATTTTGCAGGAAAACCTTTCTTACAGGAAATGTTTTACAGGAAAGACGTTTTACAGAATCATTTTGCAGAAAAGGTCATGGGATGTATGGGTTTGTAATATTCCGAGTGTCTAAAAATTAGAGCTGCGTTGTTATTCAGAAAAAAGGGATAGTAGCTGATGTAATCTAGTAGCTGATATAATCTTTTGATATGTTCCTCAGGAAACCGGAAATATTATGAGCAAATTCCAAAACTTATTGAGTAATAAAGTAACGGTTATAACCTGTGGAATAAATTTATATACAAGGTAGGATAACACCACACCACGTGTCTCTTAAACAGGATTAATTGAAATTATTTTGCAAATAATCAAATCAATAGCTCAGATCATTCTCGACATATCCCTGCGGACATACAGACAGGTAGTCATCATATGGAAAAGAAATTTTTACATTTCCCCGGCAGGCAAAAAGAAATTATATCAGCCTAACTCCATGGTAGCCTCCAATGACGCTCAGCCCTAATTATAAATATTTTATAAATACATAATCAAAGTCATGTTATTCTTTTCTACGTAAAAAATGAATTTTCATGCAATATTAAAAGTTTACAGAATAATATTTCTCTAGGTATTTTACTAAATAACACATACGCCTTTTTGTTTATTAAGTTAGGTTTCATAGCAGTGCTCAATTAATAAATTTCCGGTGAGCTAGAGTGCGCTGAAAAACAAATATTTTCTCCAATCTATAACATTGACTTTCCATTCTATTTTGTTTTTTTTACTCTATGAATAAAATTTCAAAATGAAATAAAGTTTTGGTAAGTTTGCTCAAAACTAATTTATCTTGATATTTCCTCGTTGCAATTATGGTTACTCATAAGACCAATGTAAAAATATTTCGATAACGCTCAGGCCAAATCCTATGGATTGGTATACATCATCATCGAACTCATAGGTGCTTCTATATAAACGAAGCTTCATGCAAACTTTTAGGTCTATAGATAAGTTTTTTTTTTTTTTTCGAGATATCTGTGCGCATATGCGTATGAAATGTTTCCAGCCCCTCAATTGGCTTTGCTATGGCTGAGCGTTAGTATATGTACTTTTCAAACAAATTAATGCCAAAACATTTTATATATATATATACGCTTAGGATTGTTATGGAACGTTTTACACAAGTTTGTCTTATCTCTACGGTTACTCACTAAAAAACTGTTTTGGAAATCCACAGGTTAACAGCAGAAATCCGCTAAAAAATTTAACATGTTTTCACAACCAATCGTGAAAACTCGTGGACATTCTTGTAATACTCAAGTATTGGACCCATAAATAAAATCTTAGTAAATATTGGATACCGAGGCTTACGGATTTTAAATTGAAAAATGATGCTCTCAATGATAAATGTAATGGTACTCGATAATGTCTATATTTTGAATACATGAGATAACGTTTCTGGTGCTGTGGGAAGGGTTTGGTGCAAACTTTGACAGTCTAGTGACAATCAATAATCATATTTTAGTTATGTTTGGGAACAGGCCGACACTAACTTAAATGTTACAGCCAATCCAACAATTGGAACAGAAACTTGCCTCTAGTCCTGACATGTCTTATCATACCTTTTGTTATCCAAAACGTTGCACATAAACTGGATTACATATGCCATAATTCATATTTCATATTATAAAAGAATATTACCATTACCAAATAGGTATTCACTTATTCCCTACAACACAGCAAAATTATATTGCCATATATCATTTGTTTAATTTTAATCTTAAGTACATTTAAGCTGAAAAATTAAACTAGCAGTATATAGTTTAATTTTTAACTATATAATTAAAATTCAAAAACCTTTGGTTTTGAAAGGCCTCGTCCAAAAAATAAACAATTTGGAAATAGTAGTGTGTTTTTATTAACATTTAGTAATATTTAGCAGTATATAGTTCTTATATTTTTCAATAATTATTTAGCTGTGACCCATTTATCTGGATTTTGGTACAATTAAACGCAAACAATTTTACAATTTGTTCAATGACGCTAGAACACCAGTCTAGTTCATATCACTTAGCACAAAGTAGAGCCTACAATAGAACTTACCTAGAGTAGGGCTAAAAACTTTCAGGCAGGTATTTAGCAGGAGTTTTCTGTAGAACCACGAACACCTCATCTTGGACCTTTTTCTAGACTTATGTACTTAACTACTTTTAGTATATTTTTGTATCATAATAGTTAAAGGGGTCAGATCTCTGTTTTAAATTTGAATTCTGGCGCTATATTAAATTTGAATTCATTACGATTTTTTCCAAATCAATTATTTTATAATGCAATTGGCAGATTCATATTTTGAGAAAAGAATAATACTACTGAATAGGCATTCATTTCCTCCATAAAATCAAAAATAAATGATAATGCCAAATATCATATTGTGAATTTTTAATCTTAAATACATGGATCTGAAAATAGTTATTAAGGAGTGATCTACATATTTTAGTATTATACCACTTAAAAGTTTGATCAATTTGTGAAGTTAAGTAAAAAAGACTTTATCAGCTGAAAATTTATGCTGAAGGACTAAGATAGCTGAGAAGACGAGGGAAAAACGTCGTGGATGCACCATTAGTAATGCTGACCGGGAATCTGCTCAGCCTGTGACAGTTTAATGAACTACTGTAATACTGCACGTCTACTGTGTTTAATGGAGCAGAAAATTGCTTAGCTTCAAATTATTAAATTGGATTTCATTAAGATTTTTTTCCAAATCAATTATTTTATAATGAAATTTGCAGACTCAAATTTTGAGCAAAGAATAATACTACTAAACCGGCATTAATTTCCTCCCTAACATCAAAAATAAATGATAATGCCAAATATCATGTGTGAATTTTAATATTAAATACATTGATCTTGAAAAAATAGTTTATTAAGGAGTGATCGATATATTTTAGTATTAGGACCACTTAAAAGTTTGATCAAAAATTGTGAAGTTTAAGTAAATAAAACTTCATCAGCTGAAAATTTATGTTGAGGACTACGATAGCTGAGAAAAAGTGGTGGATGCACCATTAGTAATGCTGACCGGGAATCTGCTCAGCCTGTGACAGTTTAATGAACTACTGTTAATACTGCACGCCTACTGTGTTTAATGAAGCAGAAAATTGCTTAGCTTCGAGCTTCATTCTGAGAAGGACAGAAATGAGAAAAGTCTGTTGATCATTAGAACAAATAAGTTTCCCACGTTTGACCTAACATATTAATATTTAATTAAAACTGCATGATTTTGTTTTTATTAACTTATTTACTAATTCAATTTGAGAAGTAATTTTAATACTTGTTTTGTGATTATCATTTGCTCATTGCCACCATAAATGGAACTAACGGCAACATCAGTCTCCATTTAATTTTCATTACAATTTTACATTCTTCATACGTTTACTCATTTATTTATAAAATCGATACAGTCTTGTAAACAAATTGTTTATATTCCCTGTGCAAAAAATAAAATAAAATAAATATGATCTGAAAGAGCCATTGAGTGGATTTTAAATCTTTACAAATAACGCGTATGTAGAAGGTTGTTGAAGGTACATAGGTTTGTCATGTACATCATTCCATAGGTACATAATTTGCAGTAAATACTTATATATTGGCAGGCTTAGTAAACGAATTCAGTCACCGACAGCGCTAGCATAGTTTAAAATGGCTATTTTCACTCGAGTAGGCCTACGACTTGATATTTGGCAAAGAACTTGGCTAGCATAAGTTACGCTCGATTGGCGAGAAATTGATTTCCAATTGGATGTTTACCTCCACCCCATATCGGCAGTAAGATCGAGTCAAAGTTATGTTCAACTAGGCGTAGTCTATACACTATAGTGGTTAGTACTGTACAATGCTTTATTACAAAATTCATGCCCAAGATATACCTAACATTATTTTAAACTTTAAGGAAGTGAGAGATCATCACGCCAAAGAGGATGTAACGTTGAATTCAATAGGTATTGTGATCTTTTTGCTGGCCCTAGGCTAAGAGCAAGCCGGTGTGATAAGATTGTTTTTAAACTAGCGTTAAGGGCATCCGGTTTAAAATTAATTTTATTTCTAAAAGCTATTCTTGTAAGGATTCCTGATACTAACCCTATTGTATCTAAGGCTCAGGTGTAACTAAAGCGGTATTGAGTCCACCGTAGTAAAATAAAAGTACTCAGCGTAAGTAACAAATATAGTAAGTACTAGTTCCCAATAAGTGCAATTGCATATAATAATACTTGTTTTCTTTCACAGATTACCACTTGCGAAGAAGATACTTAGAGGACTCAAATTTATGTAAAACCTGAAAGAATCTGCAATCACTATGTGTTTATTAAATCAAAGGAATTCGTAAAAGGTAGACCAATTTTAACCGAGGACATTTTTTGCTAAGAGGATTAAATTATGACCAACAAGATTGCTTTATATCATAGTTTTTTATGTGATAAATTTAAAAAAACTATGGAGTTAAGTAATAATTTTATGGTTGCTCTAAAAATAGAATAAATTTAAATCAGTTTCTTTACCTGGAATTTTTGTATTTATTTAAGTATGTAACACCCAAAATAGTAATATAGGTAAACATCGTTAAATCTAAATTATAGTGCTTAACATTAACATTTGTGTTGTTACCAACATAGTGTCCAGAAGAACGTTGAATTTAATAAGGAGTGCTCTGTGTTTAAAAAAATATATTGCAATTTGTGTACGAAATTTAATTATGTCTCATAATTAAATGTTACAATATACGGCAAATTGTTTATTAAAATGCCATTGGAACTAAAAGAAAGCAAGTCCCAAACTCCATATTGGACTACAAGGAAGTTCTTCTTTCTTAAAAACGTCCCACACAACGTCACAGGTTAGGTCACGTGACTTAATAACTATGGACACCAATCCAGTAGGCTACGCACGTCTGCCAAAATTTCTAATTAGTTCTTAGAAAGTCAACCTCAGACGGTTAGAGAACAGTATCTCTACAAGAAATGACACTAATACCATGGAAGGATTTTTTAGAGCTTTGATATGTAGGACGAATGCGAAAATTCAAGGTCAATTGGCCCTTTTGTACAATGGTCACAATCAAACAATTCCTGTAAAATAATAACTTTTAATTCAAAACATAACATACCTTAAGCAAAAAATAAATTATTTTTATTTAATTTAAATTACAAATTTTTTAATTCCTTTTCTTGTAGCGGACAAACATTAGTGACATAACTAGTCTGGTATTTACTAACCCCCTTGCGATTTCTTTCGTAACTTTTGTTAATAATCGGCTAAATATCTTCCTTTGCATCATCATCCAGGCTAAGCTAGCTCTTCTAAGGAATCTGACGTAAGAATTGTTTGACAAAACTACTTATTCTATCAAATTAAACATTGAGACTAATAACTATATAGTTCGTAGCTCATGAACATTTTAAACTATCATTATATTCCTGACATACCTCATTACCTTGGCTGTAATACAGTGTTTATCAATAGTAAATTGCGCGTAAGGAAATAACAAACACTTACTTGGATGAAAGAAGCACTGAGCGATTATTTTCTTAGCAGCAGTAAAGCTGTCCGATCAATAATTTCAGAAATTACGTATAAAAAAGGAGCTAAGTTAACTAAAAGAGCTAACTTGTAACGTCAACTACCTCATTCAATCCACCGCACCCCCCACCCAACCATACCTAAGAAGAATCCATTAAAAACTTTAACCCACCAAGTAAAACATATTGAACATATTTTATACTAAACATTTGTTTCCTCCAACAAATAAAATGGCAATATAAAAATAAAACACTCTTAGCCACGTTCTTTATTACCAACCCAGTATATTTTTTATTAGTGACGCCACCAACCAGTAAAGCCTATATTTACTTTTAGAATAAAGCTGCGAGGCTGTCCTATGGTTATGTTTACCAACACAGGTCTAGAAGAGAATATTTTATCAGTAGTTGACACATGTGGTTGGACTCCAATGGATTTTGTTTATGTATGTGTTTGACAACGCAATAATGCACGGCCAGTCCTGATTCTCACCTGGTACGCGCCTCGCACTGAGGTGAATATAGCATAATTACAAATTATTACTTTCAAAATAATAATATTTACATTGCCTAAGATATGGTAACTTTTTGTGGAGACTCGGTTATTTGAATGTAAAAGAGTATACTGATTTTGTATGCGTGTTTAATAGACATAAACTTTCCAAGCATAATCAACACATTATCTGAGAAAATACTATATGTAGTGATTTGTAAATATCAATATAACAGCACAAAATATTTATATTCTAAACAACAAAATTTCTTATTTTTTTTAGATGAGTAATGTTTACTTTAAAGTTTTCATTTAATTCAGCTTTTTATAATCTGTATTTATGTCTAAAACGAATACCTGCATATATTTAAAAAACCTTTTAGGAAACACACAAAGGTTGTTACTGAAAGGTATAAACAACTTTTAGTTGATTTTTTTATAGAGAGGCCGATCCCCTTTTAAGCCTTATTCTGTCGGTCCTCATGGGCCACTGGCCTGTGCGAGGAATCTTATCAAACAGAATAAGGGGGAGAGGTCGATACAGTACGAAGTTGATTGTACTGATAAAAAGTGCAACGGTCACAGAGAGGATTTGAACCTGCGTTATCTCTAACTCCGACTCAAAGTCCAACGACTTAGACCACTCGGCCATCGGCACTCCCCGATGTATTTGAAAATACATTTATTAGGGGAAGGTTACACACACCACAATTAGTGTTTATGGCAGAGTTTTAACTTTTAACAAGGGCTACTCATGGAAAGTTAGCCCCCGCAGTGGCGTATGTTCGATAAGTGTAACAATTACTGAAAATAGTAAGTTCTGCAGATTCTCTCAAATATATTTGGCTTTTATTCTGAAATAATTAAGAGAAATAGCTTCATTTGACTTTTTTTTATCTAAAGGAAATGTTGAAAAATTAAGCACAAAACTGTTTTGTAAAAACAAGGAGGGACTGGACCTCCAGAGAATTGTCCCTAGCCAAACGCGAAGGGTCCGTAGGTTCTGTCCCAATATCAGACAGTCCAGACTCGTGATCTCCTCCCTCCACTTACTACACAGTCCGCGCTTCAACATTCGCGCATGCGCATCAGCGACCGCGGTGGGTGACAATGTATCACTCACAACACCTAAATCTTGTTTTGTTTCCAGTATTTTTACGTATTAGCTAGTTAGTTTCATTGAAGTTACAATATCATAGGTTTAATGTTTTTATATGAAATGTGTCCTTCTTTTTTATGAACATATAACAAGTGTGATGTCAAAAAAAACATTTAATTAGCGCTAAACCAGAAGTTAAAGAGGTGGCAGGAACAATTCACGGCAAAGCTCGTTAAAATATACTCTGGAAATAGCGGTGAAGTTAGTAATCTTAGTATAAACTAGATATTAGCATGAAGGATGCTGTTGATACTATGTTACTTACCGAGTTACTTCATAGTACTTCTAGTGAACATTTTAAAGTTAACATGAGAGAATCGCAGTCGAGGTTTATCTTACGGCTGGAAACTTCTTTGTTGGTAACAGATAAAAAACATTGGTTTTAGTAATGAAAATAGTAACAATAATTTTAAAACCCTAATGACTTTTAGTTTCATAATGAGAATGTCATACATGATTTTCATTCAGATGAAGTAGATTTTGCAAAAAGTGATAAATGATATTATGAAATAATATATTTTTCTAAGTGGATGCTATGAAGAACAAAATAATACCATCAATTTCTTTATAAAAACCTTAATCAAAAAAACCACAAATTATAATCCGTAATTGAACACAAATATTTATTTTAGTTAATATAAATATTAATTAAAATTAAGTTTACCAAAAGAAAACTTCTTCGTGTTTTATACGGATAAAGGGATCAATGATTGGCAGCGACTGTTGCAAACACTATTGGTCAAAAATTATAATGCGTGCACCGTTACTTTTCTTTTGGCATCTGCAGGTATTGTTATGGGCTTTTATTACAAAAGAGTAATCTGCAACGCTGCAGTGGCAATGGCGGGTATTTGTCTGTTTTATCGCGGGTTTGCAGGTGCACGTTGGATGTTGGTGCATGTCACTCCATGGGATTTGGCTGAGCGTTAGTAGATATATTTACATTGTTCTTATGGCTAAGAATGATGACAATGTTAAAATATCAGAATAAATAAACTGGTATTTTAAAATTACATTTTGATTCGTAGAAAATAAAATACTATAGGTTTCAAAGAAAATATATTATCAATAACAACAAGACAATCTTACTTGCTTATATGGGTTGTTTATATTTCCATGTAAAACTCAATTAAACTTTCACGCTGGCATGTGCTGATTTTAAACATTGATCAATATGTTTTATAGGACTGATATGATAACGTATGCACATATTAAAATTAAATGTTTTAAGTTTTTTAAATAAAACTTTAAAGTGAATTAAAATATATAGTTAAAACTTTTCTAAATGTTTAAGAAACTTTGCAAGAGATTTTTATAAACGTTCCTTGTTAGGGAAGATGTATTACTTTCATATGAACATTTTGATCGCAAAATTATTTCCCTACTTTTCGTAATAACAGAATATGAAAAGGTTTTATCGAGAACCGTCCCTAATTTAAATACATCAATACCTTAATTATTGCTCCGTAACTGCTGATTAGTAAACAGAAGATTCTTGTGACAAAAGTAAACAGTCTTACTTACAATAAGAAAAATATGCAATAAGGTGCAAATTAACTAATTTTATGTTACAATTAACTATGTTAGAACTGGTAATTGGTATAACAACATTTAAAAGTAAATTAAGGAAAACAGCGCATCTTCTTTCTGCAACCAATCAAATTTCATAACAAGTGCACAAATTTTAATAATAATATCAGCGTTTAGTACCAACAATCAGCCTACATTTAAGCAGCATGTACACGATATTAATATATGTGTATATTAAATAAGAGATATTTCTTAGTAAAACCTGTACTATTTTCGTTATTATTTATTACAAAAAGTAATCTAGGTATCAAAGGATTATATGCAACTAATCCACATTTCAATAGCTAAGAACATTTTTTCATTAAATGCCTCGTTTTTTTAAATATTACCATTATTTGAACTTGCACTACCAATATAATGTAACTTTGAAATACCTACTATCGAACACCATTTAATTTTTGAGAATATCGATAAAATTAAATTTTTTGAAGACAAAACTAATGTGGGACGTCAAACTGTGAAATCATTTATCACATGTAGTTCAGTCGAGTAGAAATAGTCACAATATATCAGTTCCTTTTCAGAAAATAAAAAAACAACCCTATTTAAAAATATTGCATAGATAACTTTAATTATTACTTTAACATCATCTGAATGGAAAAGCGTATAAAAAACGAGTGTTGTTACTAATTGAATGAGTTTTTTTATAAGACAACTTAGAGCACCTGATTTATATAAAAAAAACTGAGACACCAAATGTCACAAAAACTGTAGCACTATTAATATTGTTATCCAAGAGTGGAGAACCACAGTGTTATTATCCAAAAGTAGATGGGATGATAATATCTAAACTAATTAAAAGATTCGAAACGATAATAAGTTAATCAGTCATAAAAAACAGATACCATATACTATACAGTCCAGGCGCCGAATATCAGTTTTAAATTGTATACGAACACTAACTTGTTATGAAAAATGTTGAAATACTGTTCAAGAAACTCGATAGAATACTACTCTTTTTAAATAAATCAAACTTTAACCGTGATAGTTTTGGTAGGGGAACTGAAATGGAAGGGTATCAGAGTGGTTAAATATACCAAAAAATAATTCATTTCTTAATCACATTTTTCATTACACTTATAATTAATAAAGAAAACCGAAAATTAAAGTTTAATTATATTTGTAAATTATTTCGATTCAACACAAAGTTAGTATTATTTGGCAAACGTGCATTTTCTAATATAATCGAAAACTTTGTTTTCTGTTGGGCTTATGTAAATCTAACGAAAATCCGCTGTGAGAGTCCCTCTGCTCAATTTCCATAGAAGGTCGATCAATAAGGTTAGTCTACATGTCAACTGAGTTATTTCCCTGCCATAAGCTTTCAGCGTTGGATTTGGTTGGCGAATTGCAATTATGGTTTATATTGGATTGTATTGATTTAGACAGTATTCATTTAAACATAATGTCCATTACTGATGGAGATCCCGTCACTAACACTGAGAAACAACAGGTGTTAATAAACCGTGACACCACTACAAGTATTTGATAACTAATTTACTGTTTACTAATATATATTATAACTAAATCACGGTTATAATGGAATAAATTCAAGAGGTTTGTTATTGTAGGAACCTGCTGGTAGCATTTAAATCATTAATTACATCACTTCTAGCCAGACATCAGACTCTTTTGTCGGATATAAATAAAATAACAAAACACAAAGTCCAATACTTTAGTGAGAGATTCCAATTCCGTTGTAAAGGTCAGTTTCCTTTCAAGTTATACTTTATCTCGAGTGTTTTTCAAGATGACTCACACAGTTTACTATAACTACTTCAACTCCTCAATTCTGTCTGTTTGTTTGAGACATCTTTTCCTTATAATCTTTTGACATATTTCAACCTTTAATTGTATTTGACATTTTTGTTTCCAATAAGTGCAGGGCTTCACAGAAATTGTAAGTATGATGTGCAGAGAAAAATGTTTACCTGGACGTTTTGAAAATTAGGCATTTCAAAGGCTGGTTGACAATATTTACAAAGATTAAATTTTAGTTCATGTATATTTGTTAAGCCTTATTTTCGAATATGTGACACATTTATAAAGTATCGTTCACACTTCAAATTTTATATTTTTCGATAGTATCCATGTCATTTCTACTCGTATTTATCGAATACGGTAAAATAAAATAGATAATTATAGCCAAACAAGTGAAAACTCTTATTTTAACCGATTAACGCAGTGAATTTACATTTAAAGAGTAATTTTTGTGCGGAATTACGTGAAATATTATTACCTTGTAAATAGAAGTGTGGGGATGTGTGTGTACTTCATTCTGAAAAGAATACGATGATGGGTAGAGGAGGGGGTAATAGAAATCTATTTCATATTCAACCTCCTTTCCTTTATCACGGTGTAATAGAAGATCCATAATTAATTGTTAATAAGTGTTAAGGGGGGGAGGAATGGTGTTGCCTCCTTGTATTATATTTTAAAATTACAACTTATTAGTGTGTATAAACTATTGTTGTCCACAAACTAGATAGTACATTAAAATGTATGTTAAATATACATAATGCTCCGTTAGAGATATACCGGACTATACGGAATTTGTATTATATTGAATCTAACTTTTTATGTTGGTTACTCTAAGGCTTGCAAAAATCTACTAAAATCTGACATTTGATTCTTCACATTTACGTCCTATTGTGATAAATGTAACCGTTATTATTATTTTTAGTCGTTTGTAATATTCAATGGTCTGCTTCAATAAGCCATAACTTTAATTTTTTAATACAAAAAAAACGTTTGAAAAAGTATACGGATGTTTTTAAATCATAATGCTAAAAGTGACACACAAGGCACTAGTATTATAATACTATTATTCTGTTCTGTTGGAAATCCTAATGATCTACAAAATCCAGTTATCGCTGCTATATACATACAAATTAAGTGAATACTATTGCTTGTAAAGATAGTGGGAAAAAACTACCTTTTGTAGACAAATGTTTGGTTTGTGAACTTATAAGTTTGGATTGAGACCAAATGATTTTCCCATCACTCAAGTTTGCCTGTGATGGTTTATGACGTTTACAACATTAATCAAGGTTTTCTGATAAACCGTTGAAATCCTGAGAGCCACTCAGCAGTCACGTTCAATTAACGCGGGTGAGTGTCTTCTTAACTGAAGCGGTGCTGAGGTGTAACTCTCTTAACGTGTAAACAGGCTAAATATTCGTTTATATTGGGGAAAATGTTTGAAACATAATAATACGGGCCTCACATGAAGACTACGTGCAGTCTGTGAGGTGTCTTTCTTAACGTCTGTTATATAAACGTTAAGTACGCGATGATCCATCTTAACGCATAGTTGCTTAACGATGAATTAATGATCGATTAAATGCTTCGATTATACGATTATACGTACTTATTATTACGTTATCAGGACATCCAATGGTCAAAAGAGAAAACGTTACACACTGTTATACGCTAAGATAAAAATGTAAACTATTTTTTCATTCAATATACAGTATTTAGGAAATTATGTTGTGTTATAATACTTACAAATATAACACTCTCGGAAATATTGAGGCTATTACCAAACTCGATCTCGTAAATTTCGCATATTAGTTTCTTGCTACGCTTGCGTAATTTAATGTTAAAAATAAAAATATAATATATAAATGATAACTCATACTGATGGATTATAAGGTTCTGATAAATCAGATGTTTTAAATCTATGATTAAAAAAAACCTTAATTTTTCAGAACGATAAAATTATATTGCAGAACGAAATAAAACAGGTTGTTATAGATTAAAAAGCATTACAATGTAGTGAAATTCGGGCTGACAGTTACCAGGATAAACTCTTCCGACCGGTTGCACAAAGCGTTTGTCAAAATGTTACTAATTGAGCAGTTCCTGTCTAACTTTGCATTGAGTGACAACAACCAGAAATGGACAGGAAGCGTTCATTTAAATTATTAACATACTTATCAAAAGGACTGAGGGTAACCTTTTTCAGTACCGGTTTTATGTGGACAAACCAAATGATCATTAAAATTAATCTTGTGCACTTTCCTCTGTCCAGGCCTCTGTCATTAACATCTGTTTATCCTCAAAACAACAAGATAAATCTAAAAATATATTTTTGTGTTTAATCTAAAAAAGTAATAACTACTACTTGAAGGTGCTACCTAATAGTTAGTTGTAATTTATTGGAAAACGATTAAGTTAGATTGTTCACTTTTAAAAAGTTGTTTTAATTTTATAAACGTACACAATTTCTTTTAATATAACAATTAAATAGAAATTATAGTAACTATAGTTTGTATGATAGTTTATAAATACCTTAAACTTTTGAAGACCTAAACGTATAGAATATTAACGTAATTATCGATCGAACCTATACACTAAACACTTTCGTACCAACGGAATAATCTAAGTTTGAGCCTACCCAATTTTATGGTATTTAATTTACTATATTAAGAAAGAGAAAAACGCGACTTGATCAACATTTCACTCTATACTGGTTACACCTTTAATTCACCACAAAATAATATTTGTTTATTAATTACAACAGATACCAAGTGTGAATATCTGTATTCAATGTTTCAAATAATATTTATGTTTGTAAAAACCTTATTTTTAATTAAAAAAATGTATGTCAGTACTCTACAGTGAATGCCAAGACAAAACTCTCTATAGTGTAATAGATAATCTACTTTAGATATCATCCAACAGGTAAATCGTACCTTTACATATATTTTGGATACACATATTTTGAATATTATCGTTTATTTTGTAAGATGAAATATAATTAGTTAGTTATAACTAAATCTTATTGTTATTATTACTTCAAAGAACTTTAAGTAATTACCACGAGTTAGTTCTCAGAAGTCAAACAACTGGAAGTTTCTGTTGTTATATAACTCATGTAATTATACATGTAATTGTAGGAAGGCCTGTTGAACCATCCCTCAGGTACAAACATACGGCGTTTCGTCATTGGCTCAAGTTTTCTCATTAGAAATATAATGACATTGGTTGAAGTTTTCAATGTTAGTCGACATGATTTTCTTGTTACTCTCCACATTTGCTAATTTGGACAAACTTTTTATAATCGTGTCGTGGACTGTTAGTTTTGTTTTTTTATATATTTGTTAATTGGAAACTGTAGCTCAAGGGTTGAGAATGATGTTTCCTCTAAAATCTTAAATGGAAATCGTTGAAAAATCGTTGAAAAAACTGTTTTGTACAATAAATGTATCGTATGTAACAACGAGTTTAAAGTTTTGTTATAATGAGATATTAATTTCCAGTACTTTAATACTGTGATTTGTGAAACAAATTGAATTGGCAAGGTTTGCCAACTAAGATTAAAACTTTTTGACTTGTTCATTCCAATACCCTAGAAAAAACGTAAGATTCTGAACACTGTAAAAAATCATAAGACTTGGAGAAGGCAGGAAATAATGGTAATTCAATGTTTGATAGTGGTAAGTTAATAATTAACTATTCTCCTCCAAATTCTTAACTTTACTTGTTTATGGAGATAAAACAAGAATTATTTGAGAAGTGTTTGACAACAACAAGAAAGAATATCACACTGATTTTACATTCTTGCAGTTTAATTTTCTATAGTATGAACTATTAAAATTGTTTATATTTAATTGTATACTGCATATAAAATAAGTGACGGATTCTTACAAAATCAATACATTTGTTACTGTTTCTCATATCTTTTATATTGCAAAATAAACGGCAATATTCAAAATATGTGTATTCACATTATAATTTACATCCATTACTATTTCTAAGATAAAATTTATTTCATGAATTGCGATTTAAAAAATATTACAGCCGTAAAAGTGAGCAAGAATTACAGATTGTTTTCTCTAAAAATAGTTACTTCTTTGAAACGGAATGTATCGTGTTATAAATAGGTTTTATCTATTTAACCTGTGCCAGTTTGGTATCGTATGGCAATTCCCACATATTATTTATATTTAGTAACTGTATTCACTCATATCTATTTTTACAAAAATGATGTTTGTTGATGACATTTTTTAATATGTACGCTTCGCATATCAGTAATATTACTTTCGCTAATATTATTATCTAACTTGCACATAATATATCACAGCAACTTAAGTGTTAATGCAAATGTTGAAACCATACAAATATTGACGTAAGCCGTAAAACTAGTTGACGTAATGAACGTGTTTTCTAAGGTTTAAATTATTTTTTTTACGTTTCTGAGACTTAACTACGAATCTCCGGATTCGACCCTCCGGAATGTATCCTAATACCATTATGGACGATCGAAATATAGAATATTATGGAATATTTTACTGTACTTCCATGGTATGACGTGATTATAAAATTTAGTAAAATTGTATTAGCAACTAAAATGAGTATTCACTGATATATCTAAATTTAAAAGCCATTTGCTTTGTGAGGAAGATATGAGCCAGTATAATAATGTACAATTATCGTGCAGAAACAGGAAAAAGTATAGAGTTTTACATCAGAAAAAAGTTTTCTTACGTCAAGCGCCACAAGGTTATGTCAGAATTATGGATTTATCCCAGGGAATAACACAAAGAATATAGAGTTCTACAAATATAATAGCTAAATAAGACTAAGCCCTGATCTAACAAATGAAAGTAGCGAATTCCCATTGCGCAATCATTTGTTGGAGGCTTTACGAGAAATATTATAAACCCGGCATTGGAGAAGGGAAATTCAATAAGTGTAAATGTAAGGGTAAGGGTAAAGATGTGTGTGAACTTCGTTCTGGAAGGAATATGATGACGTATGGGGGAGGGGGTAGTAGAAACTTATTTTACATTCAACCTCTTTTCCCTCTTCAGGGTGCACTAGAAGATCTGCTAATATTTTTGTTGTGATGGGAAAGAATAGGGTTATCTCCTTTTCCATCCTGATCTTCAGTAATTTCCATCTGGAAATTACTGAAGATCACCTATTATTAGAGTGTATAAAGTCTCAAGCAACATAACGATCTCAACAAACTCAATAACGCTGTTATTGGCGTAACTTCTGCTAAGCAGAGTTAACTGGAGAATATGAAATTTCTATCGTATTAAATAAGCCTTCAGAGATATCCATATTGAAATTATTCAAATTTCTATTATATCTTCTTTAATGTCGGATTGCTTCTCTGTCAATAGTTAATATATGAATTGTTATCAAACGTCGTGGTATTATATTCTTTGACTTGAGAAAATTTACCATATATATATATATATATATATATATATATATATAAATTTCATGACAATAACGTCAATAATGCTTTGTCTACACGCTTCTTAGGACTTTAAAACTATTGTTTTTTCGGGACAAACACAATTTCTATAATTTAAATTATTAGTATGACACCTAATATAGCAACAACTTGATCACAGACAAAGTTAGGTTTAATATTTTCAGAAATCCAATGTTTTTCCATCTTTAAGTTATGAAATTACTTCCCAATTTTAATTCACGTATAAATAAAAGCAAAAGCAAAAGAGGTTCTAAGCTCGTATTTGGTAGAATAGGCCGTTTTAGTTTCCTGCTATTCTTGTATAACATTTAAATTGTCTGACTGCTAATATTGTTGTAATTAGCACATCTTTACTGACTTATTCATAAATCATGCATAGAGAACAAAATGACTAGCAAAGAAAACCTTCCTTTTTTTTGTACTGCACAAAAGGGTTTATTCTATACAATAATTCTGATTCATTTGGCCTACCGATAGAACAATTTATAAAGCTGTGACAAAAATAGGCCTCCGATACACTCATATAAAATCAAACTTCGCTTTAGAAACATCCAAGGATAAGTTATTCAGTTATAGACATAGATGATAACGAAATTCTAAAATTTGAAGTTTGTACGATAACTTATAAATGGGTAAAATATTCTAAAATAAGGATAAACAAATATACACAAAGTAAAATTTACATTTCGTAAATGTTTTCTAACCATATCAGACTAAAAATACCAAACTTTAAAAACATCCAGGATTTAAAATTTCCTCTGCAACAACAATTGATATTTTCTGTCAAGCTCCTGTACTTATTGAAACAAAAAAAGTAAATACAATTAAAATTTATTCTGTTGTTATATTAGGTTGTGGTCTAAAGTATTGCCTAATCTACTCATAAATAAAAAAAGGATCGCAAAAATGTGTTGCTAAGCGCTAATCTCGAGAACGGCTGGACTAATCCGGTTAATTATTCTTGTAAAACATTAGTTAAAACTCGAGGCAGGATTATAACAAGAGAAATATAAGAAAATTCACCTGGATATATTTTGGGAATTCAGAATAAATGGTACAGTTTATACTTCATAATCCAAATTTAACTAAACACTAAACAGATGTTGAAGTTTTAAGACGAAGTTCGACAAATAGAGTGAAACTTGTGTTTACGTTTAAATGTTAAAAATATTTATTGTACACTGCCTGATAAGGAGTTTTTAAACTGGAAAATAATGGGTTAATTGTCATCTGGTATGGAATTTTACAATTGCTTAAGGAAAAATAGAGAAAGGAACACTAACATGACTCAACGATATATTTTCTTTCTGAGATTATAGTTTGAAAAACAACAAGACTCACTATGCAAAACTTTATGAACAGTTATTTTTTGCATGAGATTATCAAGAATATCTCCCTTATACCAGAAGTATAAAGGAGTAGATAGGATTTCTTCCGAGGCCATAGTAGTGTTCTCAACTTTACCTAAATATGTATATTTTCTTCATCGAACAACAAGGTAAACTAAACTATGGCACTGAAATACTTTAGATCGGAAATAGATTTCAAGAGCCGGAAGTAGTAGTTTTTTACCAAAGTATGTTTTCGAGAGCTACATACGTATATAGTTTTTTTACCGGAGCAAGAAGGCAAACTCAAGGCGGCGCCGTAAGTGATGTTAGACGAATGGAAGTAGACACAATATTTTAACCAAAATAGGCTTCTCAGTTTCGTACGTAAATATATTTTCTTCAATGAGATGATAATGCAAACTGGAATAATAATAATAATATTTCTTTATTTTCGTGAAGCAATTACAATATTGCATGGCATGCGTCAACTTAACTATATAAAGTACATGAGTACATCGGATAAATTATGTTGTTCAGGTAAATATATACAATGCAATAAGATTCTTGTATGTATCAGAACCGGGGGTTTCGTGGTTGTTGTTAATTTCAAAAATTTTCATCCCAGCGGCCCATCATGAACTTATCAGTTGAGTAAAATGCCTTTGACATAAGAAAATAGTTTTTAGCCGGGTTTAGATTTTTTTACATTGAGTTTGTTTGATGCCCTCAGGGAGCCTATTGATTCGTCCGACTCCAACTTGAGACGGTAAGTGTTAGAGAGCTGCCGTTCTGTGCTGTTCGACTCGAAAGTTATTCCTGCCTCTAGTCCCATATTGGTGGACATCCATGCCCCGTACCAACTCGCATTTAAGTCGGCAGTACAAGGCCACCTCGAGAATATAGAAACAGGGAAGGGTCAGCAATCCAAGCTCCCTAAAGGCATATTTGCACAACTCTCTGGGGTTTAATTTTGAATGAATTCTTACTGCTTTCTTTTGAGATCTGAAAACTCTTTCAAATGTTTATTTGGAACAGCTTCCCCACAATCTCAAGCCATACTATTGTACTATTGCCCAGGAAATATCTTAGACTGGAAGGACACGACGAGGGTTGAAGTAAACGCTTTTTGACTGAAGTAGGTTTCCGGAACTTATAATATATGTATTTTTGATAGCGGAAGGCAGGCTCAGGTTTGACTTTAGAACCTTTAAATATCCCGAATCTTAAATGCACCCGCATGTTCAAAATATAGTCAAGTTAAACTCTGATACTTTAAAGCGTGAATACTAAAATAAATTTACCTGATTTTATCGGATTTTCATTATACTACTGTACATCGTAAGTGCTTTTACTAAGCATTATAAGAACTTAGATTTTGAAAACTGCATGAGAGGCCGCGGGTAACAACAAGTTTAAAAATCAAAACCCTAAGTAAGAATGTATTAAAAGCAATCTATAAAGTAATTAAACGTGTAAATGTAATTTAAATGTAGTCTTTATGCATACTATTTAATATACTATATTTAAAATTTAAAATTTTACAAAGGATTAGTCTGAGTAATCTGCTTAAGTATTTTATCGGTGCAGTTTCAATTGGAAATGGTGATGTTCCTTAGTTTAGAGGGAAATGGCAGTAGTTTGGATAGGATTGGACTTATAATTAGTTGTACCTTCTATCTTCCTCTCCCTGCCGAACTAATCGTTGAGCTTATCTCAAGCGTCCTCGTTCAAGCTTTCTGTTATTTTTTACTTAAATAACTTCAATATTACAAGGTTCATGTACTGATATAAAGATTAATCGCGTTATTAATGATTCTCGATCGTATTGTTTTCGTATTAGGTTATCTATATGATGTTAATATTTTCCATAGCAATTTTAACGTACTAATACTTTTAACTTATATAATTTTACGTAACTTACCCTAGATTTAGACCCTTCAAAGGGTAGCTTCGACCATAATTAAGGGTTAAGATGCACTTATGTATCTGTTTTTTATACGCGATGATTATTCTTCATTCATAAATTAATTCAAAAATCTATTAAAACACTAATACATGCTTTCAGTACAATCAAAACGGAATTATCAATAATTTTGAATGTGACAGAAAATATTTATTCTATTGCGATCCAAGCCATAAAAGATATGTTATAAATTACGTTAGTTTTATAATTATAGATACGGTCGTCATAAATATTACATTAAACAGGCGTAGTTTTAGCTTACATGTTGCAGAAAGTGCTTTACTGCTTATCTCTGCAGTAAGTTTCTCCACACAACGTACGTCTCAAAAGATCATTTAGAACGTGTTCCACAGTCGGAGCCTAGTTTCTGGCACGTCGTCGTCATCTAAGACATTAATCTACGACGCATGACGTCACATAAATAATTATCATACGTGCTAAACGGTTAAACTGATTTAGTGATAATTAGTGGTCGCGTATTGTATTTTCCGCAACTGTTCATAGGCAGACAAAAAAATGAAAAAGTAGCACTATACCAAACGACAGATCGCATTAAAGACTTCACTAGATGCATTGAGGATGTATTGAAATGTTTAAGTATAGTGCTCATTTCTTTCTCAATATTGCGGACAGACAATATTACTGAAAAAAGATTTTTAAATCTCACATGCGGACAAAAAAAACATTATGCTAGGTTTTTTTCGACGCTCAGCCAAACAGCATGAATGGAGTTACACCTTTATCGAACTCTATGGACGCAAAATAGAAAGTCTACAGATGAAAAATTTCTAGAGATATCCCGCAGATGGTTTAGACTGTACGTGTTAGTATTTCAGAGTTTAAAATGTCAAATTAAAGTTCTTAGTTTGTTTGCAAATTTGCTCATTCTAAGATTTTCTCTTTGGTGTCGTTGTAAAACACTGTACCAATGTAAAATGTTCACCAAACCCCATGGAGTTGCATGCACCATCATCGATTACGATGTTGTATATGCATCTTTTGCCAAACAATGTTGATGTTGAATGAAAAATAAAAACAAAAATGAGAGAAAATCGAGTTTGGCCATCCATGTTCCAATAAGTGGCCTCCATATTGTACTCTGACAATGACTGGCTGATGTTAGATTAACCCTCGCTGACTTGTAGAATTATGTTCATCCACAACCTTTGGGTTAATAACTGATCGTTTAAATATTTTCTCAAGAACACATACTGCTTTACAAAAACTACATCTAAATGTAGGAATTAAATATCCCATGTAAATTTTTTTCAAATTTTTTATAATATACCCTGACCTTTCCCGTATATGTATTCTTACCGGTATATGAAATCAAATTCGTTAACTTCTCGTCTTACTCAATTTAAAGAGGTCCGATACTTTAAAAAAATTAATTAAGTACTTTTCGTTAGGTATAAAATAAAATAAAATTTAACTTAGAAATTCAAACCTCGTAGCTGATAATTAATTACAGTCAGTATTGCGCCTGTACATGTGTTATTGCACTTTATTATCATACAAGATAAGTATTGGCTGTCAACAAGAAACACAGTTTATAGGTTTTGCCATCTCTAATCATTGTCATCATTCCGTTTGTAAATTCGAGTATTTCCATGCATGGTAATATTATATAATGTGTATGATATAAGGGACCCTATAATAGTAAGTTCATTTTATCTTTCACCACTAACTAAAAGAGTGCGCATATTACATTATCTCTGTAAACATATAATGTATGTTATTAGTGCACAAAACGTATATGGTATAAAATACTCTTATATTTAAATTTATTTATTGAAAAGATTACGGTTCATGTAAGCAAAATAGTTATTTAGGATAAAACCAGCTTATTTTTAACTAAGTTAAACCTAAATCACATGTATATTTATTTACAGAAAATAAGTTGTTGATTTCTTTTATTTTACTAACAAAGAATAAGACAGTTAAAAATACGTAACGAATGTTCAACCTATATCGGATCTGTAAAAACCCGTGTGGTGCGTGATTGCTCCAATTTGTGGGATTGCTGTGGCCCAGTCCAATCCCAGCAGTTCACGTCTGCAACAGCTCTGCCAAGCTAAAGTCGTTACATTAATGTACAATGTTTACAACTGAATGCAGCATCACATATAATACAAATAACTAATTTGCCTCTCAAACGATTCACATGTTACATTTTATTATTCTCAATAAATGTAATTTCGACTTAACAGAAGAATAATAATGAATTTTAAACTTTAAAAACTAAAAATTATAAACAGAGATTAGGCTATACACAGAAAATAAAACGTAAATCATTCGTTTAACTAATTTATACCAACTTAAGATACATTCTTTTCGAGTATGCACGCATAAATTTAATAAACGTGTGGAAGAAGTGTATGCGCATTAAAATGGGAAAGAAGTGTTTGTATATAATTTTTTTAATTCCACCAGAAGTACAAATCTTATACTGTTTAGGTTACCAAAAGTCAATAAATCACAATTCAGACAATCTTTTCCTACGCTGGTCCACAAATATTTAATCAGCTGCCTTTGCACATTAAACAAATAGAAACTTTAAGGTATTATGTGCACAAGTAAAAAAGTGGCTTTGAAAAAAGCAAGAATTAAGTTGTTTATTTAGAATACTGTCATAACTATATCTGTAAATTTTGACATGTTGACAACTGTGTAATTTAATAAATTTAATAAGAAAACATATAATATCAGTGTAAATAATTAACCATTATTACAATAATTAAGTTAGGTTCGCTGAATGATTGTGGGCGCTGCAGAAGCTCGTATTTTTAGATATATTTTAAGAAGCTCGACATAGAAATTTATTTTGTTTTAAACCTGTAAATTGTAAATTAATTTTTTATAAATTTTAGATTTTTTCTTCTCGCTGACCTCCCTACTTTTAAAAGAGGTCAATGTATTTTTCCTGCCATTGTTAAGCTAATTCTGTTTTGAAAGTTTTACAGGAAATAAATAATTTATTCATACATAAGTTCAATTGTATACAAAACATCATAGAATATTGGAGAGAAATTCGAGTTATTTCACATTTGCGTATAAAGACTGTTTTAAAATGTTAATCTCAAGTGGATCATGAGCTTGGGATATCTCATGAGCTTGGGATATCTCATGAGCTTGGGATATCTCATGAGCTTGGGACATCTCATGAGCTTGGGATATCTTATGAGCTTGGGATATCTCATGAGCTTGGGATATCTCATGAGCTTGGGATATCTCATGAACTTGGGATATCTCATGAGCTTGGGACATCTCATGAGCTTGGGATATCTCATTAGCTTGGGATATCTCATGAACTTGGGATATCTCATGAGCTTGGGATATCTCATGAGCTTGGGATATCTCATGAGCTTTGGGACATCTCATGAGCTTGGGATATCTCTCAGTGACTATCATTTATCTCTGGAGAGCAATAACGACATTCAAAAGAAATATGTCTCCTATATCCCCGATTTTCCGTAGGAAATTACGTGCGAAGCAGAACTAATCTAGTAAGTTTTGTACTAATGTAGTTTCAATTTTAATTTCAGTAGTTAATATTTTTATTAATAAGAACGTCAAAAGACTTTTCCAGTTCTAAGGATGTATTGCTAAATATTTCTCTATTTGAAGTGTTAAATTAAAAAAATTGAACTGTAAATTTGTGATTTTCTTCTGTAATAATATATTATATACGTACATAATAAAATAATCCAATAAACCCCAAATATTTTATATTCCTTACAAAGCTCCCAACAATTTTCTCCCTACTCCCTAAAAAAGTGCTTTTTAATATTTTTTTATCCTTAACTTCATTTCATGAACTGCCAGAACAGCAATCGCTTGAAGTATTATACCAGGAAGCAAATTTAACATCCAAAACCATTGAAAAATATTTGGCTCTAATTAGTGTTATTAAATTTTCGATGGAGATTCCTTTACACCATATTCTGTCTCCTTGTCACAACATTATACGGCTCAGATCTACTTAAAATGCATGAGCAGAGAGAATGGAAAACTTTCTTGCATTTTTATAAGCTCATTTTATCACGTTTTTGATGAGCTACTAAATTGCGTAATAATTTCATTATTATTTGAATGTTTTGTCACAACGTTATAATAATTTTGTGTGTCCACAAAACACACGAAATTTTCAGTATTGAGGATAACCAAAGGAAATATTTAATGTTAGTGCGATAATTTATTTTCATATTTAGGATTTAAAATTTTGGATATGTACTTATATTTTTTAGCACCATTAAAACATTTCCCAAAGAGGAAATGAAAATCACAAGGTAGGAGTACACTACGTCACGCAACGCGTAAAATTTCAAGTTTATAGCTTATTTATTATTGACAGATACAACCAAACACATTCATACGCAAAAGAAATATTTACATCTATCAGCATCCCCCATGCAACAAAAGAGATATAGTGCGAGCCTATCAAGTTATAGACTTTATCGATGTTCAGCCAAAATCCCATGGTTGGACATGCATCATCATAGAACTCATCCTTTTTTTCTATGTAGAAATTAAAATGTAATACAAGATTTTAAGTCTACGTGTGAAATCTTTCTCAAAATATCTTACCACATGATACATTCACGTATTTGTTCATTAAATTGGGTTTCGTATCAGTGCTAAAATAATAAAGGTTTCTCCATACCAAATAACCATAAAAGGATGTTAGACTTATTAGGAAAATTAGGCTTTATATGTTAATTGTCATATGTTAAATCTCTAATGAGTATACTGAGTTTGTTTAAAAATGTATATATTCTGATATTTTTTCGTTGCTTGCATGGTTACACATATGACCAATGTAAACACATTGGATAACGCTCAGCCAAATTACATGGAGTGGTTTACACCATAACCGAACTCATTTTCCCCACACAAAATTTAAGCTTCATGCACATAGTCTATTATGTCTGTTCATTTTTCAGATACATTGCGGAGTGACATACAGATGGAAATGGAATTTCCAAACCACGAATTTTTTAGAATTACTACATTTTCAGAAATTTTATTTCAGCATTTATCTTCAGGAATTTACCGGATATCCAAGCTATGCATTCTTCTTTTCATCAGTCCAAACGTGTATTTGCTTAAAAAAAAAAACAAACGCGGGATTGTTATCCATTGTTTTAAGTTTAAATTTGTAAAAACGATTCTCAAACAGCAATGGTATCACTTACTTATACAATATTTAAAATATTCAAAACTATAGTTTTGTTTAAAAAAATTTAGTTTGTTAATATTTTACATGTGGTCTCTATGAGCATATTCGAAAAATACGCTGTAAATCCATTAATGTGTACACACACACACACACACACACACACACACACACACACACACACACACACACACACACACACACACACACACACATATATATATATAATTTCAACAAACATTGAATCACAAAAAGTACTTGCTCCGCCGGGAGTCGAACCCGGATCTCTCACTTACCGGGTGAATGTGATGTTGCCATTTATACAATTTAATATGTATATATATATATATATATACATTTATATGAAAAACACTTCTTAGTTCCTCTAATATTTCGGCATTTTCCGTTAGGATGAAAAATATAAAGACAAAACCTTGAATTCTTAAAATTAAAAGTAATCGAATAAAAATCTAAATATAAACAATTTCTTTTATTATTTGATATTTCTTCAGACACTTTCTGAGAACAAATAATTCGGAAATATTCAAAGACTGCAAAAAAAATTATTCATGTTTATATATGCGACATGTACTAATTAATTTACAAGTATAAAGTCTCAAAAAAACACAATACTAAGATTTATATTTCTTGAACTTCTTAATTTCAATTTTCTATTAAGGTTTCCAAGTGGGTACCATCTCATAATTTTGAGGTAAAACGTATTGCATATACACGTGTATTAATACTTATCTAAGTTAACTTATAAATTATAAAAAAAAAATATTAATGTCCTACAGAATAACAAGTATTTTCATGTACGGTATGTTAAAACGAAATTTTTATTATATTAAATAATAGTACAAAATCCAAATTCATGCTAATGTAGTTAGAAATGTGCGAAATGTGCTACAGCCTATGTTTTCACTTGTAGTCGCACTGCAATTTAATCGCGGTTTTGAGTCTTATATACCTTTGGAATGGAGGTAAAGAAAAAAATTAATTATAAACCACATACAAACAAATTGGTTGGCACAATAATTGGTTGTTGTGTGAATTATTTACATAACAGACACTAGTCTTTTATTTGTAAAATTCAAAGTATTTAATTTTTATTTAAAATGTTACTAAGCTACATGTGTTGCTATGTCTTAAGTAACATAATATATGGTTGTAATCAGTTCGTTTACATATTCATTTGTTCTCCAACTTTTTTCGTTGCCATCCGGGTTAACCATAACAGATATCTTAAAATGTTTGCTAATGCTCAGCCCAATCCCATGAAGTGTTAAGCATAGTAACGTATATGTGATGCATCTATGAAAATGAAGCTTTATTAAAAATTTCAAACATATCAGCCTATAGTTCGTTCTCGAAATAACATTCGGACATACATTAATAAATTTAATCTTTCAAGCAACTGGATCGGTAACGCTCAGCCAAAAATAATTCAGTTACTTATGTCAATAGATACATTTAAAAGTAATGCTGTTTTTCTAACAATTTTTTGCACAGCTCTATATCTGCCATTCAAGCAGAATGTATTGTAATTTTTACGAAATATTTTTTTAAATAGTGCTTCAAGCGTCCCAAGATGGAAGGGCTTATGTGAATATATATATAATATAAATATAAAAATAATATATATATATATATGTAGTATATATAAACCTATGCAAGATTTCCTACAACACATCTCAATCAGAAATAAAATTCGTCAAGAAATAAATGATAATTGAAAAAGTTCCATTGAGTGTAGTTGTATTTTATAAGTACAGATTTCAACATTATTTACTCTGAGAGAAATTCAAAATCCTTTCCAATGTAAAACGTGATCGCATTTCACAGCTGAATGAGTCTTTGTCGCTTAGAGATATCACTTTCTAGACCGGTATTCAAGTACTTTCTTTTAAAAAAAATAAACTTTAAATCTGTTTCTTATAAAAAAATTATTCTGGAATTATACCTAGGGTGAGATACTTCGAATTTTGCAAAGAAAACGGTGGTCAAAAAATAATTTTTATATACTGACATCTTAACAGAAATTCAAGATAGTGTTAAAATATGTATTGTTTAAAAAGCTACATTTTCACAATGGATATGGTGTTCTTTCTTTTTCGTATGTATATAATTTATACCGTACTTAAATATATTTAAAATTGAATTTTAAAATTTTCAAGTTCATATGTCCAGTTCTGGATAGTAACCTTGATATCGATTTTAATTTCTTGTTGATATAGTTTTGAGAGGACTATCACGAGATTTAAGATTTGATAGTTAGTTTCACCAGGTTAGCCTTAAAACTTATGCTGGTAATCTTCTTTGCTGAGTCAAAGTGTCGTAACAAGCAGAGGACCTTCTATTACCATATAGGATTTATTTTAGCAGTCTACTTGCATAATTGCGTACCTTAACCTGGCTTGTAAAATTAAAAATGTATACAGCTCCTATTTTAACTTTGGTGAGGCACGTATATTTACTTCAAACATAAGCTGACGTGGATGTATGTGAGTAGGGATATTTACTTAATCAGATAATAAATATATCTTTAACCAGTTGGTAATCTTAAGACATGTGCTACTTAGATCATCTCAGCTCTAGTTTTCTGGAGGGTGAAAATAATAATAAAAATCATCAAGTAGAACTCCGGTACTGAGAATGAACGTTTCAACGAAGTATTTAAATAATTTCAGTTGTAAGAGATACAAGAGAGAAAAGGTTTCTGAATTTAGTTTATGAGCGTTTTTATCTAACTGAAACCCCCACGTTTATGTTTATTCCGCTGGAAATGTGCAACACATTTAAAGAGTTAAAATTATCTCAACATCTAGATTTTTTCATTTGGATTTCAGAATAACCTCTCTTTCAAATTTGTCATTATATTTTGTTCGGAACTAATAGTTTAAAATAACCAAAAGGTAGCTGTGAATAGCATAAGTAAAAATAGCAGATTAAAATCAAATGAACCTTCAATATACCAAGAAGAAACTCAGGCATTTGCACGAAATACGCCTTCAGTTTTAATCTAAATAAATAGATAGAGGAAACTTACAATAATATTTTACTTTGCCAAATATGAAGTGACATAGCCATAGTTTAAATAAATATAAGTATTATAAAACTGAGAATATTTGAATTTTATAGAGGTACATCTAATCTCTTCGATTTAAACACGACAGGTTAAAACTAAATATTAGAAATAATCTAACTCCGGGAAAATGAATATACTAACTGGAATCATTATTAGAAAATTGTTATGAACAAAGTAAAATATGAAGGTGTAGTAATGGTAACACAGTTAACAATTTGATATTGTTTAAGCGAAATTGAAAAGAGAGCGAACTGTCTGACTGACGTTATTAATGCCATCGGAGAAATCTCATAACTTGTTCAAGATTAGATTTGCTTAAATCGCACACAGTAACTGAAGGGACAGACGGTTCCATTGACTCATTCTCCACTCTGTAAATTATTCAATTTAGAGAGGAGTAAAATATTAATGTTATCAATAGCAGGTATAGAAGTTATAGAATACTATTAATACTGGTACTTAAGTCTAAATTATTTTATTAGTTGGATGAGTTAAGCTAATTTGACACTGGAATGGCCGATAAATTTCATTTCGGTCTTTCTGTACGATAATTAAACATTTACTAATTAAAAATTTACATGAAATTTAATTTATTCTCGTCCAAGAATAAGTTCTCAATGACAAATTTCCATTCATGGAATTTAACCAAGTGTTGTTAAGCCTATTATTCGGTATGGATGCATAATGTTTTTCTGTCTGTATGTCTGTCTGCCTGGGGTCTGTAAAAATATTTATTTTCTGAATGATTTTCAATATTTTTTAATCTTCTCGAATGACTTGAGGTATGGTCTTTAACTTTAGCTTACTACTTCAACGAAGTTCTATCACGACACGAGATCTGGAGTACTCCTAAATAGAAATTAGTTGTTCATAATGTACTTATTTCCTTATTTATAATGATCTTTAGGTGATTTTACTATGTTTGTATTGTAAGTACTGTTAAAAGGAGTCTTTGTAAGTACAATATATTGTTTTTATTTTATTATGTGTAATTTTAGAGTTTTTTTTTAGATAGTGTGCATGGAGCTGAACAATTATAATATATTTGTTGTGATTCCTGACTTGTGCGTATCACAACGCTTTGGTATGATTGAATCATTTTAACCTAGACTGTACTTAACTGTTGGGTTATTCATTCACCTGAGGAAGAGACCAGTTTGCCGATCTCGAAACGTAGTGTTACTAACTTTTTTGTATCAATTAACAATGGCAAATGTCCGGAAATAACCTGTTTCATTCGCAGTTCTTCCATCGTTAAAATAAAATTTACTAACAAAGAATACCACTGTAATATCACATTTCTTCACTTGCATCCGTTTTGAAAAACATATATGAATTCACGCGTACTTTCATTCTTTTCATGCACCATTTTATTTTTTTTTTCATGTTATCAGTTATAATTTTACAATACATAAAAACCCTGAATATGCTTTTGCCTATTAAAACTGCCTATTAATTTACAGGTTGCGTCAACCATAGGTGCATTACAATTTTAATGCATTTTCCATAAGATTCCGTTTTTTGAATATATTAAAATTGTCATCTACACATGAATTGTGAACGTAGGAAATATTAATATTAAAATAAATCACAATTATCTTTGCGAAAATACCATGCGACTTGGACTTGTGTTAAGTGAGTGCTCATACATTAACAGCATATTACGCAACTGTGACATTAACATAAAAAAAAACGGGGTGATCTAAGGTCTGGAGCCATTTTAAGGAGCGATTTTGGTGATTTAGGGTTTTGAGCTAGGTTAAGGAGGCATTTTGGTGATTTAATGTTAGCAGCCAGTTTAATGGGCCATTTGGTAATTTAAGGTTTTGGAGCCAGTTTAAGAAGCACTTTGGTGATTTAAGGTAAGGAGCCATTTTGGTGATTTAAGGTTTGGAGACAGTTTAAGGAGCCATTTTGGTGATTTAAGCTACACCCTTGGCGTGTGATGCACATTTTATCACACACACTTTGACATGTCGATCAATAATACCTAATAATAGTATATTAATTTAAAATGTATCCGATAAGTTAGTTTGTAGAACTCGATCATTATAAACCATTCTAGCGCAAAAACTTTGTGATTTAGAAAAGTGAATCATCCAATAAAAATATAAATTTATCAAAGGATCATAAATAAATAATGTTCGATATTTAAATCCAGCATTCCATTGTCTGAAAATAAGTTATATCCGTCGGTTTTGTCTACCTCGAAAGAATGTAGTACAAAGACCGAGTTGCCATAGTTACGCCCGTAGATGTATTATTAAATACAATCGGCTTTCAATAATACTGGTGGATAAATGATTCCATTGTTCTGTTAGTAGAGCAATTAGAGTTAATGATCACTCGATTCATTCATTATACTTCATGAGTGAACACGCAGTTTCAGAAGACGCTAAGGCATTTCTCTAAAATCGAAAAAATTAAACCACTTTCTCAACCAAATCACAATTATACTGCCCAATATTTTTTACGGCTAAGTAGATAATAACTAAATTATTCGAGTTCAATCATAATACCACTCTCCCCAAATATTTCAACGTTTATATATTGCATTTCTAATATATTACATTATATTATCCGTTATAGTAGATTTAAAAAGGATGAATGCTACTTAGACAATTCAGTTGAAATTGTGTATGAACCTATTTTAAGAACGCTAATTACGTATGAGCCTATTTACATATAGAACTTATCATAGTCCTCTGCTCCATTTGAATTTAAACATTTCATCTTGGACAGCGAGTGTGAGGTTTAAACAGGTGTTTGCATTAAAAGCCTCGACAATTATATACAATAACATATTAACCGTTTTATTGTCAACAACCTATGCACCCAGATAAAAAATTGAATTATTTGATGAAAGATACGTTTAAATGTAAATATATTTAGATGTATACTATGCTAAATCACTATACGAAGGATGATCAATACAAAATGCTATAAAAATTTTACTACAGATGACGTCGAGGAGGTATATTATTTAATCAGTGGCCTTACGTATATACATTTGATGTGACGTAATCTGGCGTTTTGGCATGGCATATATTATAAAGAGTAATAAAGGGGAATTGGAGTCATTGAGGTGTGGGAGTGATACGAATGTGCATTATGGAAATTATACAAACAACAGCAAGGGAACTGTACTTGTACTTAAAGGGAGTGTATAGTGTATGTTTTACAGTACTGGGCTGTACAATACTAACAAAAACATTTCTGATTTTCCTATGGTGAAAACCAAAAAAATGGGAAGACACATCGAACAGGGATCGGACAGCTATGTGATACTCTTTAACGTGGCTGCGGTGGGAAGGTTTGATAGTATGTTTGAAATCTGACACTGCCTCTTACTTGACTCTTGGAATTTGGTGAAATGTTCTTATAAAAAGTCGGCAACAAGGAACCTCAAAACGAATTCTTTGCATCATTTCGACATCATAGACACCTAGGTTACAAAATGTACGGGCAGAGGCATTCCAATTGTCTCATAAGGTGCACAATTTAGTGTACTAAGGTGATTTACACACGATCACAAAACATGGTGGCGCAATTGAGCTTTCAGACATAACGTAGCGGTGGTGGGAAGGGTTGATACAGTGTCTGTGACAGCGTCAGATTTCAGACGATAGGTGAACTGGAGCTGAACTCAAAATTTACATCGTGCATTGAGTTGTAGTTTACAGAGGGGAGTTGCAAGCTTTCAAAACGCTAAAGCCGAGGATATAACCGTGAATATTAAGTTGAGATGGTCCCAAAAATCATGTAGAGGCCTAAGTTTAGGGAAGTATCCTAACCTTGGAGGTAAAAAAATGAAAATATCTTCCAATCATCATTACCCTTGGAATTCGTATTTAGCCATTTAAAAAGAAGATGGCTATATTGACTCTGCTTTACAAAAGTAGATTTGTATAAACTATAAAAAGAAATATAAACTAATATCAAGCTATTTTCAAAATTGTGAAGCTGGCGCATTATAATAATTTTTATAGAGTAAATATTGAGTAGCATTAGACTATATTATTAGTTATTTTTATAATTTATAAGTTGCCTTTAACCTTAAATGAAATTGTTATCTATGTCTTCTATTCTCGCTTATGTTTTCTTCCCCACAGGCATACTATACATTGTAAGAAAAATATTTTGCTATGCATGGTAGGTTTTCTGAGAATCAGACTAAAAGAGAAGTACATATTGCTCATTATTATAGGTTTGGAAAGTTTTAAAAAGAAGATTGGTACAATAGACCCAATGCAAAGAATAGTGACATTTATCTTACACAACAGCAGAGGAAATTTACACAAATAATTATTTCATAATAGCACCTTCATTGGCTAAGCGCACTTGAAACCTAATAAATACTTCCGTCTTCTGTTGATCTGTTCGTACGATAATTCAAAAATGAACTAACCTATAAACTTGAAATTTTTATTCAAGCTTCATCTCTGCACATGCAAATTCGAAATTGATGATTATTATTATTATTAATTCTGCTTAGTTTCATTACACTTTTTCTTCATATATTAAACCACCCGGTACGTAAAAAACCTAATTATATTTATAAGATAGGACTATACTATGACTCGTATCACGCAACAGGTCCAGCAGAGTTTGGATGCAAAATTGATATTTCATTCTTGAGATGTGGAGTGAAAGCAATTTCGCAGCCTTTAGGTAGAAACAATATTATGTACGTACAAATAAACTTGTAATATGGACTATCGAAGAACTCCTTAGAATATAACGAAAGTCTAAACCAATCCATCCCACCAATATGAAATGTTAAAATTTCATATGATGTACTGAAGCTGTTTACAAATTTGTTTATTCTATGATTTCTCATGATGTTTTTATCATAGTTCGCTGTAGTTAAAGACACATAATAGCTGTATATTTAAACCCATTATTCCATTTCAATATTTTTCGGTTTATATGCTATTGAGGTGTCATGTTATAAACTACTTTTATGTTTGATAAATTTCTATCCCTCCATATCCTAATATATAAAATTCTTGCCTTAGGAAACATTAAAAGTTTATTTATTTTACAGATTTCAAAATACGATTACATTGTAACATATTAATATATTATACATTTATATCTTATTACTAGCAAATTACACAGAAAAAATCACTTTTAAAATATACTTTTTAAATCCCAGTCAATAAATAGACCCTATTATAGTATAAATAAATGATCGATAATATTAAATTGCACAATGGCCATTCACTAAAACAATAGACACACTAACAGCAACAATATGGTACATTGAAGACTCTTGGAGCAATTGGAAAAAACTTATTAAATATTAATAAATGTAAATAATACATATCATTTCCAATTTATTTATTCTTCGTGCAAGGCCTTTCAAACACTGAAGGTTTCCTCATCAGGTGGACTCCACAAATAAATATTTACATAATTTGTATTACATTTAAAACACCATATGGTGTAAATATGTAAATACAAAGATTTTGGAAATATTTCAGCCAGTATGAAAATTAGATATGGCTACGGTGTAATTTTTGAATAAACTGAGAAGAAAGAATTTTCAATAGGGCCCTCTTCATTGTTTATGAGTTTTGCTTTATTTTATGTTTATTTATATATGTGTTATTTTATAAAAGTTATGAATAAGTGTGTCATGGATTTGACTACTGTTCGCCATGAGTATTACACTAGTATAAAAAGGGAAAAGTAACGTGTACAAGCAACATTGTTTAAGCAACTGGAACTTTCTATTATATTTTTTGTTAGTTAAAACTAATTACTTACCTCCGGCGGAGTCATAATTTTTTCTTACATTGTTTGCTCTCTTGCAGTTCCGTGATTACTGAAGAATCAGATATACTTTATGTCAGGGCATTTGTTAATACCAATAAATCCATAAGGCTTGAAAGAGCCATAATTTGAGACTATAAATAGTTACGAGGTTATAAAGCAGTAATGGATAATGGTGTATCAGCCACTTTAAGTACTCAGTCTTTAATACTATTCTTCATGTAGTTTCTGCCACCAATTAAATATAGTATTAAGAAATTGAAAACATGGTACATCCAAATTACCAAGTATAAAAACATTACTCGAAGTTACCTGGAATGTCTCTGATTTGGATTCCATTATTTTCCAACTTAATTTAATATATGAGTTTATTTCAATGTAAATTTTACATAACTGCATATTCCGCATGGTCTTTTGCCGTTAATATAATCCTAACGAGATTATAAATGTAATTTTGCACAACAGGAATTCAAACTTATAGAACAGAATACACAAAATTAAAGTACAAAAAAAGCTGAACATTGTGAGCCATATTTAATTTGTACTCCTTGAAATAAAAGCATAAATGTTCCCTTCATTATGATACAGATCTGTAACAACAACGGGAGGCACTCTGAGTTTCTGTAAGAGAGTTCAACATCTGTTTACTCGAACTCAGGTATCGATACAAGTAATCTACCATGAAAAAGATCGTGATGTACATATTTTGAATATCAGGTCAATATTCATAAATCATAGAAGGGCCACAATTGGTCTATAAAGTAGGTTGTATATACACTTTACTCATTTTAAGCCCTTTGAATTTTGATAAAATAGTCTACATGTAACAATATCACTTAAGTTTGATGTTATATAGCTTCTACACCATCAACCTAGCTATGAAAGATTTATACAGAAGTTTTATTTCTAACATTACTATGAACAACTGATACATGGTTCATAATGAAAATAAAGTGATTGCGACTTCATATTAACTTTTGCACATATTTGTTTTACACTCTTAATAATAAAGTATATAGAATATAAACACACACACACACACACACACACACACACACACACACACACACACACACACACACACATATATATATATATATATATAATTTCAATAAACATTGAATCACAAAAAGTACTTGCTCCGCCTGGACTCGAACCCGGGATTTCTCTAGCGGGTGAATGTGCTACCATTACCATTATCAATATATATGTACCATACATACATTTATATGAATGAGATATACGATATCTCATATATATGTGTGATATCCTTTTTAGTGTGGAGCCTTTTATATATATATAAATATATATTTAAAATTACTTGACCCACTACTTTGTAAGTTATATATATATATTTTTGAAACTATGATTATGAAAAAATTTATTTATTGTATATAAAAATAATACAATTAAATAAAATTGGTCAATATTTTACATTAAGCAAAAAAATATTCATGCCAAAACCTCATACGGGAGTAATTAACATAGTAGCTATGATCGGTATTTGGCCTAAAAAACTACAAGTTTTACACGTAAGGGATTGACGCTCTCTGGCTTAATATCGCAAAGTCTCTTGTAGGAGTATTTAACATAGTCACTGTCATCAATAAGTGGCTTAAATTTGCACCAAACCAACGTTTTTTATCTGAATATTAATAACGCACAGAGGTATTTCATTCACTGAGTACCCTTATACTGTGTAGATCATTAACTGTACACAACTGATCATGTGATTAGCACGAAGAACATTCATGATCCCAATTGAAGTAGTTTAGTGGACTATTTCTTATATATTATTTACAACTTTGTAAATATTCATGGACTATTTACTACAAAACCTTATACATCAACGGTTTGTCTGAATTATTTTAAAAACTATACATTAGATTATTATTTTATACAGTTTTTATAAAAATCTAGTATTTCTTTGACAATTTAGGTGAAAATCCTAATAATATTATTAAAATGGAGTTCATAATAAATTTATTGCTATTATTATTTACTCGTAGGTCAGAAATTAGCACCAGTGTTAAAAGAATCAGTCAATTCATACAATGTCTTAAAGTTTAAGTATTCGTTCACATTTTGGGAACATTTCAGTTATAAATTGTTTTATATAATAATACATGTAGTATAAATAGAGCATTTTTTTCCATTTTTTAAATATACTTAAATGATACTAAAATAACAGAAGTCGGGAAATATGTACTATGAGCAGCCAAATGTGTTAATTAAAATGTGTAAACCATTTAATTACAAATTAATAAAAACATTACGAAAACATTAAAATAACTTTAAAAAGAGTTTGATCATGTAAAATTGAATAGTAAAATGTGATGTCCTGTCAGATTAAAACCCAGTAGTTATTTTTCATAGTTTCTTACATATTAAATTCGTATTATTTTACTGACATGTGTATTTTTTGCATCTTCCGTTATTGAAATATATGATTTTGACTCAAATAACTGATTGATAATTTAAAAAATTTAACCTAATATACTGTAAAAATAACAAAACAGTGCCTAGTGTTTCTCAAAACAGTCAATGTATTCATGTTTACAGACTTCATTCTTACATTTAGAAATGTATGTTTTCGAAATTTAAAAATATACTGCCTAGTAAAATACTAATTTTTACGTTTTTTCACAATAATTTAAACAAACTCCACCGGTATTTGTTCACTGGTAATTCACAAATTCGAAAAAGACCGTTAATTACTATTGCATGTAATTTTGTAGATATTGAATCCCATCAGTACGCCAAAATATATTTATTGCAGTAACGTTGGCAGCCTGAGCAGTGTAGGCCAAGGTTATAAATGATCTTACATGTACGAACAGGTGTCATAAATATTACATAAAGAAGACAGGGAGAGTCTTACATGTTTCTGAAAGTTTTTTACCGCGTATCTCTTTGCAACAATACATTTGTCAACACGAACGTAAGTTATACAGGATCTGTAAAGAATTTTCAGCAATCGAAGCGTAGTTTCATACACACGTCATTGTCAGACAAGACATTTCCCCAGGGCGGTTGACTTCTTTCAGGTTCTAAGTATCCATTGGATTGACATTGTTAGATTTTAGAGCATATTTGTTTACCGATTCCTAGATAATAAAATAAATAATGAAAAACAGTGTGACGTTTACTTTTTTTTTCTTTTTTGCTGACACGAAATAAAATAAAATTGTATTAGTGTATAGATAATTTTATAGAATTGTTTACATATACTGATAAATTAACTAATATCACTACCACAGACGTCGGAATTGAGCATCTTCATTTTCATTTTGGAGCGAAGTTATTGTCTGGGATGGAGGGGTAGAAACACACCTCGCATTGACATGATGGAGAAATGTCTACATGAATAGATACAGTCAATTTGATACAATACTGATAATTCATGTGAATTTCAAGTAAATCCCTTTTTTATTATCAAAGTATCTCATCCTTATTTTTCTAGTTAAATACAAGTGTTTACCAAAGAGCATTAAGTAATCAGGTTTATTAACTGTATTCGTGGAAAAATTAAGAGTCTCCGAAAACCTTGTAAGAATAAATGATAAAACCATCCAAATTTACAAATTATATTAAAACCAATTGCGATTTGGAAAGAATTAAAACATTTAATTAGTCTTTTATGCGCAATGTTATTTTTAAGCGGTTGTCTCCAAAATATGACTACCACGGCGACGACATTGACTATCTTCCTTTTCATTTTAGGGTTGTCATTTTCGTGGTTACGGAAGGTAGAGACATCAATCGAATTGTTACCATAGAGAAATTTCTAGATGAATAGGCTCCGTGATAACCGAAATACAGAAAAATTATTATTCACAGTCGTTCTAGGTTGTATATGATTTGAAGGCTAGATTAAAATCCTTTTAAGCCTTATCCTGTTCCATTCTCTTGAGCTACTGCGTGTGCGAGAATTTTATCAAACATACGAAGAAGGAAAGTCCATTAATTGAATAATCGAGTTTAATGAAAAATGCATTATTCATTTTGAAATAGGATTTAAACTTTCAGCATGTTTTATGCGAAATTTTAACATTTGGACCGCTTAGCCATAAAAATATCGAAAAACTCATTAAAAAGTAATAAATTCTCCAGATAGTCACTGGATATTTACAATTACCACCAGCCGTTAGTATCCTAGACTTTTTTATAAATACCAATATCAAAGGTTATAAGTCTAATGGAGGTATTGGAACGATGTCAAGACTCCTCTTAAGAGTTTATTGGAGACAATGCTCAAGAAATGTATCTAACTCAGTGTTGCCTTTTATATATATGGCAATAGCCTTATTTAATTTAAATAAGCATTGAATCACAAAAAGTACTTGCTCCGCCGGGAGTCGAACCCGGATCTCTCACTTGCCGGGTGAATTGTTGCTACCATTACACCACATAGTGCTTACTTTTTCCGATTCAATTATTTTGTATTTTTCCGTATCTGTAACATATGCGTTTAAATAACTAAATTGACATATGATCGGAAGACCAAATACCTGTCAAACGACTGTCAGCCGGTTAGACAGCCGGGCAGACATCATAAATGCAAGTTTCCCATCCCCTCGAGTGATATGCTTCGCTAACGCTAATCCAATTAACACATTGAATTAATAACGGAAAATAATATATTTTAACTTATAATAAATATTATAATACATGCAAAATATTCCTTTGCCTTATTCCGTACTTGGGGATTCTTACACGTGAAGGCATTGAAATCTGTAAATTCATAAAAAGAGCCATCCCTCCAATACATACGTGTGGGTCAACTTATCATTGTGTTTACTTTTTATATCATATATACGTATGCAATTTTAAATTAGTTCTTTGAATCCAAATTTGTGTAAAATGTATAAATTGCTGTTTGTTGTTCTAAAGTTAGAATAATATTGTACATAAGAATCAAAACATCGTGTTCTTATTTACAATCCACCGTTGCCAATAATTTCTCCTGTCATAATTAAAATTAAATCATTATTTACTTTTCACTAAACAATAGATTACTAACATGTCTTAGAAATGAATTACGAAATTTATGGTGACAAAAGTCTGATTAAGAATTCATATTAATATAGATTTGTTCATGTATTTGGATTCAAATGATTCTGCTCTTAACAGTATGGCGTATATTGGTTAACTTAGTTCCAGGAATAAGTAAATTAATAACATATATTAAAATGTTAAACATCAGTAAACATTATTCATTTAAATAGGGTAAAAGCCACAAGTTATTCCAAGTAATTGGGTAAATGTTTTTGTTTTCATGTTACAAACCAGCTTGAAATAATTACGAATTTGTGTGTTGTTACACCTGAAGTAATGAGAAACTAATTCCATGTTCAAACTCATAAATCTAAATAAATGCGTTGGTTGTTAATTTGGATTCTCAACCTTGGTGGGTTGTTTTATTGTTTTCGCCAAGGGTACGAGAAATTAATGGTTTACGGTAGGCGAATCCGCCGAATTATATTTAAATTTAAAAACTTTTTCATATTAATACATTTAAACTATTACAATACTGACGCCATTATGTACTTTGAAGTGTGGTGTAATCAAGATTGACACTTGAGGAATCGTTTATCTTTACAGTGCTACAAACTCAAGTTATGAAACGTGACTTCAAAGTTTGCCGTTTACAGTATCATCTAGAGTTCCCAGAGTAAAGTTGTTACAAACTTTTATGAAAGTCCTTTATTGGACTTGAGTTGGGGAACATATGTAATGGCTTCGCTTCATCAAAATTTCCTATTTATTTAGAACCGTTGTCTCCTAGAGCATAAATGGAAAAATCAACTTTTGTTTTAACTAATGTGTAAAGTTTAATTTAAAAATTATAAAATTTCTGACAAATCCATATGAAAAAATAACCCTGTTCTTTTTATAGCAGTGTTACAGCAATTCGAGACCAACCTGCTCTAAAAATGAATAAGTATTGTTGTTTGATGAATATTATGTGATTTAAGGATAGAACTAAGGTTTAATTATTACTGAAAAGATTTTGTGTCATAACGGTGTTTCATATATATTATTATAATGATAATGAAATATATAGTGTAATGTACTGTTGATATTAAAAGCACAACTAATTATATTTGATAAATTTATAATTATATTTATTAGTGAAGTAAATAAAAACTGTTGTCAGAAAAGTTCTTGGATCAGATTCATTTTCTTCATAAATATGTCCGTCAGTGGCGGTAAAGGTTTGGGAGTCTTTAATGAGTTTATTACCTGGATGTTATGCATCTTATAGAATGTTGTATCCTTTTTCACTGTTTATCAGTCCATTAAGTGATATAGCTGCATGTAAATTGACCTCTTACCATTGACCTTCATATATTTAACTTTGTATATTTACTCTCATTCTTTTTGGATTCTTGTATTTCTTCTTAAATGTTATCAAATTACAAAACTATTGTTATTATCAATACCTTGTGTACCTTATGAATTTTTTTTGTCTTTCAGTGCCCTTAATTATTGGATATAAAGGTAAAATGTGCTGTTTCCAAACATACGTTTTTTTAAATACACATTGTCTATATTAAAATCACATGATATCGTCTTTAAAATGACGTAAACCCTGTATAAAGAGGTTTTAAACAGGCCTTTTGTATTTCATAAAAATCCGGAATTGCGAGAAAAAATTTGGGCTGCATATCCATAGCTTTTCATCCAGCTCTCTTGATTTTCTTCCCTTCTTTCTACTACTGTTTTTGTCATCTCTATTAATTTTTAGGTTTTTCATTTCAATCCTATATGTAATATGTGTGAGACATTTGCAGTACTTGCTTAAGTTGTATTTGGTGATTCCATCACTTTGTAAGAAAGTTCTGCGTAAAGTTCTGTGACATTTTATACCGTTTTACTCAAACTGAGGTCAAATAGATCATTTTCTTGTTTAATACTAAATGTTAAATTTAATAATATTTTATGATGGGTTTTAAATAGTGAGTCTCGTCTTCGTGTATTCCAGTGAGTAATTAAGAAGGTGAATCTGAAGATATCTATCTGTAAAAGAGAGAAATTCTTAATAAACCGCATCTGTTTAAATAAAATTATTAAAACAAACTAAAAAAGGCACTTCAAACTGATAAAACCTGACAGGAAAATTTAGCACGTTTACTAAATAATTCAAAAATTTATTAATTAATAAACGTGATTTATTTTTTATTATTTTTTACAGTTTTTTTATTTTTTATTTTAGCGTATAAATATTATGTGAATGAATAATCTCTTACAGCTACCTTGATAAAAAGAAAGTATGTTAGCTATCCTATAATTCTGTTGCCCAACCAACATGTAACAATTTAGAAATAAGAGGTCCTAGAAATGCTAAAATAACAGACAAGAAGGAAGAGTAGCCGGAGTCTACAGAAGAAACCAATAGTCATGACATGCTAGTACTAGTCTCCTTAGAGTTTATCAAGTTTTCAATGAGTTTTAAAAAAAAGAAGACTAATCTCAGAAATGAAACAGAAGTTAAAAATATCAAAGAAAGGCTCAAAATTAATAGGCAACTGAAAAAAAAATTTTTAGACTGAAATATGTGAATCTATCTAAAATATTATGGTTACTGTGTCAAAAATGCAATGTTTATTTAAACTGAGCAAACTGGTATTTTTTGTATCTATCCCACCATAACTATAACTCGCCTCCCTGGTACAGTTTTAGTCACTTATATCAATTAATAATTTATAGGTATCTCATTTATAACAGTACAAGTAAAAGAAATGATGTGATTTCATCTCATATAACGCCATAAAAATTTCATGATCTTAACGTTTTACTTTACACGTTATAAATAAATGTAATTTTCGAATATAAATTTAAAGATAAAACGAATTTACTTTTTATGGGTTTTTATACTATCCTAAATCTCTTATATCAACATTGATTTCACGAAAAATTAAGTTATGTGTTTACACAATACATATTAGTATCTCTCGGCTCTTGGATTGCTAATTTAAAACTGTATTGTTTTAAAAATATTTATTATATTCGCATTGATTTAAGAGTTATATTTTACATGATATCTAACTCGGCATATTTGGTACATATCATGTAAAAAATTCAAAACATACATCGAAGTAGTGCCGAATTTTTATGATCGTGTGAAGAAAATGTTTTCTTAAGGACGAAAAACCGCCAAAATGATATTTATTGGAGTTAACTATTTTTTATCAAATGAAAATATTCTTAACATTAACCATCCACTGGTATAATTCCATTTTCAAGGAATAGGTACATAATTTAGCTTTATTTATTTGATCGAAAAGTAGTTTTGACGCTATATCAGGAATAAAACTTTAGATGAATTGAGCAATCTGCTAGTTGCTGGGCTGTAGATATTTACAAACAAAACTGAAAAATGAAAAGAAAATCCTATCTGTAAAAGATAAGTTAGTAGATAAAAGTATCCTCATAAGTCAGTAAAGTTGGGTAAACAACGACGGAATCAATTTCAATGTTTGTGTTCTCGAGTGGTTAAGTGTATTGTTGCAACGACTATCTTTAGGTTTGGTGCTGCAAATAAAGAAATATATAATATATCGTGGATGGTACAGGTGTTTATAGTTTTATCTTAATGATGAGTGGAATTATTTATTTATTTTTTTACTAGAAATGTACCAGTTTATCTATATAAAAATGTTATTATTTTGGGAGTTTTTAATGGTAAAATTACATAGTGATTAGTATGTTTTGAACTGAAAGTTATGGCTTGATTTAAAATCAAATATTAACAAGGGAATGAAGAAATATGAAGCAGGGCATTTAATCAGGTGGCTGGCCTAGGTTTCGTATCATAAAAAGTGGTTTCTTAAAATAAATTTCTCCTTGATATTACATTATTTATTCCTTTGTTAATGATTTATAACAAAAAATATATTTAGAGACTAGAAGAGAGTGCCACCAAGGTAATGTAAACCAAAATACGCATTGAAAACTAATCGTGAAATTAACTAATATATTGCAGTTACAATATAGAGGCGTTGAGAAATTTTGTGATTGTTGGAACTTTTGGATATTACACTGTAAAAGTACTATTAACGACTCCATTTTATACAAAAATCGTCCATTATATATACGTATATATATATATAATATATATATATATCAATTGATATATATATATATATATTTTATAATTATATAGAATTATCTGAGTATCCAAATTATTCCAAGGTATTGCAGTAATTTTTCAATTAAATAATATGTAATTTTTAATGTTTACGAGTGCAAAAAATAATCGGTATCTATGTACTTAAAACATAAAATAAATTTGTAATGAAAGAAACAGTCTCTTGACGGGGAAAGTTGTAAAGTAAAGTTTTAACTTGGAGATTCAACAAAATTCACGTGATTGTACATTTAGTTTTCAATCCACCACTTGCAATAATATACTTAACACAGTTGATTTCACATTCAATTTGTCACTTATGTAATTAATCATGTGCGACAAGATTAATTTCTATTATTAAACAAACGTACATATAGTTGTCTCTAGGTGAAAAAAGTCCGTGTGAAACACCTTTAATAAAGCATAATGCTACCTGCAACCCTCTTCGGATTACTGATAGTCACAATAAATCACAGTTACTTTAATATACTATTAATATCTAATGTACAATACACCACATGAGAGAGTCCTTGGAGTCGTCTGAAAGGAAGATTTTAAAATGGTACTAAACTACATGTTAATAAAACAATAACTTTTAACACAAATGGTTTATTTTTATTGGACGAGGCCTTTCGAAACCAAAGGTTTTCATCGTTCAGGCGACTACGATGACAGTCGCACTAATGAGGCACACAATACACCCAAAGGTCTCAGTCTGAAAAAATAAAACCATTTGGGACAAGTATAGTTTTTATCTCAAACATTAAGATACCATTTATTTATTATAACTCCATATTTATGGTATACTATTAGCAGTGGAAAAGACCAAACCATAAAACTAATGTTGTGCATCATAATTACTTTTCTCCATTCGTTTATTTAGTATTAAATAAGAAAAAAAAAACAGATATATATTGAACTGAAAAGCTTAATGGCTGTACCTAAAATTATACATAGTTTATAATAAATTATTCATAAAAAATGGAAAAATGGTTAATTTAAATGAAATATTTGTTAAAAAAAACAAATTTTAACTAAAAATTTCTTTATGATCCAAAAAAAAAACTTCACAATCAACATCCAACCCAAATAATTGTTGAGAATTTGGAGGAAGGATTGGGAAGAAAAGGGTAGATTAGAAAACAATTTTGAAAAAAAGAGATTGAGAGAAGCGAAAGGGGAGGAAGAAAGAAAAAAGTATGGAGCGAGAGGAAATTGTCCGCTGCGAACGCATTGTACGACATGTAAAGAGGTGACCAAATATGCGGTGAGCCCATATCTTTCCTAGACTGAGAAAATGGTGAATAATTCACAGATAGAGGATGAAGACCTGTCAGAGCCAATGGTCTGGACCTGAGTCTGTCACCTTCAGGTTAGTTGAGGCTGGTTTAAGGCACATAATCTAAGTCCTCAGGAAAATAGGTTAGTGGAGACTTCTCTGATGAGGATTAATAATGTCTGTTAGACAGTCCTACTCTCTTTTCAAGTCCCCCTAAGCTTAATCTAAGATTATTCTAAATATATTTTCCATACATCGAATATTATATTCTAATTAATGTAATGTTTTTATACTCTTAATTACTCATATAC